>NC_134087.1:124101683-124404713 GCF_000715075.1 Nicotiana tabacum
GACTCCATTACTGAACAATCTTTTAGATTCGGTGGTTGGGGTGCAGCTCTTGCTGAGTCTTATGTTCGCAAGGTTCGTTTGTTTTATTTTTAATCAAGTGGATCTATAGAACAATTATACGAATCTATTAATTAAAAGTCATTGGATTTGATAATTGTGAAGGCTGATATATTGAATCGTGGCTACGGTGGATACAACACCAAATGGGGATTGTTCTTGCTCCACCACCTATTTCCACTGGTACGTTACACGACCCCCTTTGCATTTTCCATTTTTTGGCACATTTGGTAATACCTTTTGTTTTTGGATCTTGTTACCTCATGATTATAATTGGAGCTAGGATATTAGATGGGTTGTGATGATTTAGGATATTTTGTTGGGGTACATTGCTAAAACAAATTATAGCTTTGATATAGAGTAAGATCAGGAATTTTGCTGAATTTGCAAAAAAAATCAATGGGGTCTAAGAGAAAAAGATTTTGTTTTTGTAAATTGTAGTTGGAAATCTACTGAGTTCGTTGATATTTGTTTAATGAAATGGGCTTTAATAGAGCAGGATGGATACTGTCATACTGAGGATTCATATATCCGATCTCAACTGATGTTGGATCTTTATTACCTCATGATTATAGGACATTTAAGTATTGTAATGATTTAGATATGTGTTGATGCTAGTTAGTGTGTGCTTTTGGATGGTACTTTAATTTCCCATTTTAGGAATTTTGTTGGAGCTCATTGCTATATATAATAAGTAAAGGGTAAGATCAAGATTTTTACGAATTTGCAAAATCAATAGGGATGAAGGAACTGAGAGATTGTGTTATTTGTAGTTTGTATTTGGAAATTGGAATGGAATTTATATGCAACAAATTAGGGAGGGAATTATTTCATGCATATATACATGAGTTTTGATCCTCGTGAACTGGGCTTCTCTGTAACTTTCTTGTGACTCACTTGATTATGCTTTATTTAAAATTTGAAATTTTATGGAGTCGATGGCTTTATGCTTAATTTGAGCGTTCATGGAACAATGGGATCAAGAAAGACTTATGGGAAAAAACAAAATTGAATGCGGTCAACCAGGGTTAGGAGTAAGGGATAACACAAGAGGCATTGTTCAATTTGTTGTTCTTCGGTGGGATTGGGCAATGGTACAGTGGTGAACCCAGTTTTCCTCTCATAGTTTTTGTTTCAAAAGGTAGAAAAGAGATATGTGATGTTCTAACAGAGGGTACAAGTAAAGAAGAAAACGTGAAATTTCTTAAGATAAGTTTCATGTCAGACCAAGAATTGAGTTAGTTTCTTGTTCTGGAATGTTCATGTAATTCAGAAATAGAGAACAAAAGATGACATTGGCCATGGAATAACAGACTTCTGTGACCAGCCACATCAAGAAGCTGAGTTTTTGTTGCTTGATTTGGCTGTTTACTAGTATAAGAACGGTATACTGTCATACTCTTTTACTGTTTTTGCTGCAACAAAGTTGCTCCTTTTCAACATTGATATCTCTAATTTATAAGTGAGTAAGTTTGTTCAGGATCCTATTCAATCAAGCTAAGTTATGAGGCTATTTGTTAGATTCTTCAGCTGCCTCATACTTGAGGTTATTAGTACAATACAACAATACACATAGTTTGGGAGTTTGATATATGCAAAGGTCTGTTGTGGTCCTGAGCTGCACTGTTACTTATTGCCAAATCTTCTGATTAGTGTATCTTTGGTTAATATTGCAGGATGCTCCAACGCCTCCTGTTGCTGCCACTATATTCTTTGGAGCCAATGATGCTGCTCTTTTGGGAAGAACCAGTGAAAGGCAACATGTCCCACTCGAGGAATATAAGGAAAACCTAAGAAGAATTATACAACATTTGAAGGTTTAGAATTTCCCGATTCAATCATGCTTGTTTGTTGCTAAATGCTGACTTTCAAATGTGCTAAAGTTTTCCTCCTAATTATGTTTGTCTATGGAAGACTTATCAAACAATTAAAATGGCAGGATATGGAAGACGTAAAGGGATAGAGTTAATGGCAACAATGGAAATAGTGTAGTATTAAGCCAATGCAGCAAACAACAAGTGTTATATGCTATGAGGACTAAGTAAAAAACACAGAGTTACTCAATCTCACCATAAAAAGAAAAAACTGTAAAATTTATAGCTAGTTTTCCCACAAAATTATATGTAGAAGCATTGCAGCAATTTTCTGTCATATGACCAGGATACTGAAGAATCAAAATTGAGCCTCTGATGTTGAGCTATTATTTAAAGCTTGACATCTTATGAATAATATTTTTGAGGTCAGGTTAGTAATCATTTTTATCTCATCGCAATTTGGTTATTTGTGGAATAACTGAGCTGAATGAACACTATAAAGACCTTAGTAACAGACTTATGAAGCTTCACTACCGGCTGTGATTGTAAATTTCCCATGTTAATCAAATAATTTACCATAGACTAATATATTCTTGAAGGTTCATAGGGTTATCTGCCTCTTAGTTGTTCCTTTTCTTCTTCTTCTTCCCCCCTTTAGAAGAGGAACACCTATATTACATGGACTTACGTACGAGTAAGGATTCAGATTTGAATTAGGCAGGAAATGTGCAATGTTTAGCATGTTTGTATTTTTTTTTTTTCAAGTTTCATACGAAGTACAGATATACATGTCAAACCTGTTTGACACAATTACATATTGGCAAAATTAAGAGTCGGTGTAACATAGAGGAACACATATTCACCAGTAACATCAGAAAGAGCGTAACATAGAGGAATACATATTCATAAGTAACATCAGAGAGAATGGATATCTATAAAACAAAGCTCTGGATGTCACTATGCAAGTTGTGTAATGGTAGTCCATAAGAGTATGCAACCTCTCAAAACCTAGTTGCTATGCTAGTTGGAAGACATGCAGATTCTTCCCAATGGAGTAATTAATTTTACCAACTATTCACTTTCACAAATAATGAGCAAAAGTACAACGCAAGAAAATGGGAATGGTAGATTGGCATGAACAGACATAAAATATGTCTTGTTAACTTTAGTTCATACTCTTGTTAATGTGCTTGTTGAGACGACATAAAATATCCCAAGTATATAGAGATCATGAATCCACCTGCTGGCAAATTGAATTTAGTTTGAATCTCACTCTTCTAGTGATACCCATCCAATTGCTCGATTCCGGGGTTGTTTTGAGTACAACAGGATACACTAGGCCCTTGTCTTCTGTTATGCTCTATATATCTTTAGAACTCTGGGTTGAGCTTTGTGCTCTTTTGTATATCTCATTCATCTTATTTATGACACAGAAATGTTCCCCATCAATCCTAGTAGTGCTGATAACTCCACCACCAGTTGATGAAGCAGGACGGTTTGAACAAGCAAGGTACAATCCACCTTCTCGTTATTGGTAAAATAAAATATGAAGCAACCAATTGCTCTTTTTCTTTTTATTTCTTTTTTGAACTCTATGGTATCTGAGATGTTCAAGAACCTTCTTGACACAACCCGGAGCTCCTTTTAGTAGTGGGATAGGGCTTTAACTGTTCAAAAGCTGAGTAGATAACAGTATCCAATAACTTCTCAACATATAACTGGAGAGATTAACCAACCTCTCAAACATACACTGGAGAAATAAGCAGACTTCTCAAAAAAGAACCCCAAAAAGAGGGCAAAAAGAAAGAGGAATAAGAAGATTGGTTTTTGTGTACAGTGCCTCTTTGAATCATAATTACAGCTATTGCTGCAAAGGCAGCTTCAGCATCACTTGAGACTCCCTTGATCATGGCTATCGAACAGTACCCAATGTAGGAGCCGAATATGCAGTTGTCACACAAGAGATCAACCCTTCAGTAGTGGCCCCGCATCAGAGAGTACATTCCTTAATAACTTTTACAGCAACAGTAGTGCAAATGATTTTTCTAATTATAGATGAATGTTTCAGGACCCAGTAGCCTTTTAGCAGTATGACCTGTGCCTTTATCATGTACTCATGGACATCACGTCATATTCTTTGCATTGTTCTTTTGGTCATTTTCCTTTTAACCACTTTTTCCTCTTAAAGCAAAACTCTATCAGTGAAACGGAGTTTTACGTTTCCAGCTTATTTTTTGCTTCATATATTTAGCTTTTGGCATGGCACTTTTTTAAACGTAAGCGTGTCACTGTCAACTAAATCAAATATTATTGTACTTGGATCTGTTACTTTTCAATTTGAAAAACAGGTCTATGTATGGAGACAAAGCAATGAAATTGCCAGAAAGGACAAATGAAGTGACAGGAGAGTACGCAAAACAGTGCGTTGAATTGGCAAGGGAGCTAGGCCTCCCTTCCATCAATCTATGGTCTAAAATGCAGGAAACAGAGGGTTGGCAAAAAAAATTCCTCAGGTAAGTGACAAATGTACACATGCCTTTAAGTATAACTTGTGTAGTCCCCATTGATGGTTGAAGTTCGTGGTGCAATATGGTGTTAGAGGAATGATTATGCTTATAATGTTTTATAAGGATGATTGGGAGTTCGGGGGAAGGGGTGGGGAGGATTGGCATGGAGATGCGCCGGTGGCCTCAATTAGCAGCAAACAGTGGCATTCTTGTCATGGCATCATCAATATACATGTGTCTTGGCAGTTACACTGAACTCAGTACTTATGGGGATATTTTTAGTGGTGAAATGTACAACAACAACAATAACAGACCTAGTGTAATGCACAAGTAGTGTTTGGGGAGATAGTGCGTATGCAGACCTTACCCCTATCTTGTGAAGATAGAGAGGCTGTTTCCGAAGACCCTCGATGGTGAAATGTGAAAACTCTTATTTTTTCTGTTTTATTTTGCTACAGTGATGGCTTACATCTCACAGCAGAAGGCAATGCCATTGTTCACCAAGAAGTTGTTAAAGCGTTCAATGAAGCAGGTTTTTCTGCCCAAAAGATGCCTTATGATGTCCCTCACCATTCAGAAATCGACGGACAAAACCCCGAGAAGGCCTTCCAGCTACAATGCCCTGCTGTATAACTCTATATTGTGTCCTTTATGTATCAGTGAGAAACTAGCGTTCAATAGTTGACAAAATTATCAATTTCTGGGTGTGATCAGCAATTTCCAGCAAAAGGATTTGGCCTTTGCAGGGTAATGTTTTCATTAACAGTTCAAATATTCTAAAAATGACAGTTGAATTCGCATCTATACTATTTTCATCAATAAAAGAATGACTTTTGGATGTACACAAACTTCTCAACATTGTGGTCTGAAATGTTACCCTTTCCGCCCATGCAATAGTATCTACAGATTTGAAATGCAACAGAATAACAGAAAGCTCAACAATTGTTTTGTAGTTCCAAAATTGCTTTTACTACCAAAAATAAAGTGAGAGATGCTGAAACTTGAGCATGTTCTTGTTACTTTTTCTCTCCTATGATTAAATCAGCATTTTTTCAAGTGAGTAAAGTCATGACAGGGTCAAATAAGCGTCACATAACATCGAAAGGAGGAAGTTCTTAATGAGCTGAGGGAGAATCATTTTGTTCAAAATTGCTTTCAAAGGGAATTTGATGTAGACGCAACCTCGTTCCTATTTGAAAAGGGTCTAAAATACTCCTATGTTTGTTAAATGGTTTACAAATACTCTCCGTTCATTTATCAATCCAAAAATACACATGTTAATTTTATTAATAAAGATACCTTCGCGTCTCACGGCAGAACTTGTGGGCTTTCAACTTAATGAGGTGGCATATTTTTACTGGGCCACATGGCAAGCTCACCAGAAATCAAATTTGAGTCTAATTCCGCCCTGTTAATTGAATCCGACCCTACTTTTGTTACCCGGGTCAAAAATACTTCGTAGCTTAAGTCATTTTTTACTCTATCTCATTTCTCTTTTCTTATTTCACCGGTGGAAATTTGCCACCAGGCCACCGGAGCTCAACTGCCTCATCATCTCTCCTCTCTTTTTTTCCATTTTATTTCATTTTTTTGTTGTTCTTTCTTTGAGAACTCAAATAAAGGTCTTCGGATCTGGAAAAAAATATGGTTCTGCTAATTGTGCATTTGTGCTTTAGTTGATTTTCAAAGAAATTCGACTGATAAATCTTGAGTCTATTTTTACAAGTGATTCGGAGAAAGCTAAAATGAAAATAAATGCTCCTCAAAATTAGGCAGATCCAAAAGCATGTATCGTGATAGATTAGCTTATCTACACATTAGTGTGTATGTGTGTGTCTGTGCCTTGCTCATCGTGTGTGGTTCTGGAACGGATTAGGGAGTTTTGGTCTTCAAACACTAAATTGGACCAAAATGACCAAGATTTCATCAATCATATATTCGAACAATTGTAATTTTGCTTGATTCTTGCATAACCCCCAGAAAATAGTTTATGGCGACCAATAGTTTTGTTTTCTTTTTCAGACTCTTCTTTTCATTCTATTTTCAGATAATCTTGCTTCTATTACTGGGATTTGATGTTATTTCTTTCATTGTTTTTCTTGTCAAATTGTGTTTGGCTTCCGTTTTTGGCATCTATAAATAAATTAATCTTTGGATTATTGATGTACTTGCTCTATACGATATGTGGCCTTGAGTATTGACACAAAAATTTGAGCTTTTGCTTCACGATTGAATTTTTTAATGTTTTTCTGTTTTGAATTTGTTGAATATAGGAAGGAGGGAAAGAAAAAAAAGAGTGGACTTGAGGGATGGGGATCGTAAGGGTGAAAATAAGATGAATGGGGCGGGTCAAAAAAAGGCCGGGTATATTATCCCATTTGTATGGACTGAAACCAAGATCCATGTGGCCCAATAAAAGTATGCCACCTCATTAAATTGAAGGTCCACCAGTTCTGCTATTAGACATGAGGGTATTTTTATTAATAGAAATAACATAGTGTGTATTGTCGGACTGATAGATAGACGTTGTGTGTATTTTTTGACTGATAGATGAAGAGAAGATATTTGTAATTTGTTAACCATTTAATAAATAATAAAGGTAATTTTGACCCTTTTCCGATTCCTATTTTAGGCTAAGGCTATGTGAGGCTTATTTAATGGCAGAGTTGATTTAAGTTTAAATGTAATATTAATTCATAATATTTTGTTGGATATAACTATATTGTTAAGCTTGGAAATTTGATTTTCACAGAGTAAAAGAGGGAGAAGATTTTCAGACATGTATACATGTAGAATTGAACACAATTAGTTACTAATTTTATTTTTGGAAAAGGACAAAAAATATCTTTATACTATTTTATTTGGGCTATAAATACCTTCCACTCACGTAGAAATGGTGTGGGATAGCCACTGTTTAAGCTGATATTTACTTTTTATCCAATATTTTTAATGCTTAGCAATAGTAGCCACTAGTCTATTAAAATTAATATGAAAAGACTGTGTTACCCTTTCCTCCCCAAACGGAAATACACCGATGCATTCAAAACATAAAGACTTCGTATTCTCTGGTGTTCTCTTGGTACAAATCGTTGCTATGTCGAAGCATGTTGGAAATGGACCTCAGTGGACTTTTTTCGGATATGACGTTTTATGGGAGCTTTCAAGTTTCGGATAGAGTTTCAAGTTTAAAAGTTAAGGAAATGTAATCTTGAAGTCCTAAAATTAAGTTCAATAGTTAAGGACACAAGTTCAAAAGTTAAGGGCAGGCAGTCCTTAACTTACAGTTACAAGTTCTAAAGTTAAGGGCAGACAATCCTTAACTTACAGTTACAAGTTCAAAAGTTAAGGACAATAAGTCCTTAACTTTGATTTTCAAGTTCAAAAGTTAAGGACAGACAGTCCTTAACTTACAGTTACACGTTCAAAAGTTAAGGTCAAGCAGTCCTTAACTTACAGTTACAAGTTCAAAAGTTAAGGACAATAAGTCCTTAACTTTGACTTACAAGTTCAAAAGTTAAGAACGCTTGGTCTTGAAGTTTGAGTTCCAAGTTCAAAAGTTAAGGACATGTAGCCTTGAAGTCCTGAACTTAGAGTTCCAAGTTCAAAAGTTAAGGACATGTAGTTCTGAAGTCCTGAACTTAGAGTTTCAAGTTCAAAAGTTAAGGACATGTAGTCTTGAAGTCCTGAACTTAGAGTTCCAAGTTCAAAAGTTAAGGACATGTAGTCCTGAAGTTAAGTACAAAAGTTAAGGACATAAGCAGAAGGGTATTTTCGTCTGGGCAATTAAAGTTTATTAAAGCAGTGGCTAAATACTAAAGACATTTTAAACGGTGGCTTAAAAGTAAATACATGTGTTATTAGTGGCCAACCGTGCACTTTCCCCTATCAATCTAAAAATATCCCCATTGTTACTTTTGAGGCTCATTTATGCCCTTATGACTAACGGTCAACATTAAATTTAAAAATATATATCATTAAATTTCATGTGACATTTTATCATTGCTCCAGTTTTAAACCCTGACCCCAATTAAATAAATTCACTCCAATACCTAATTTTTTTGACCCAAACAGTAACCCGCCCGAAAAACATAAAATCCCACCAGCAAAATTATTTTTTCGGCCATTTTTGTTCTACTTCCCCAATCTTTTTAGTTCTTTTTTTTTTGCTTCCATCCTGTTTTGTTTTTCAGCCACAGATTTTTTTAAGACCAACACAATATGAATATTAAACTTTACTAATATATTTATTACACCAGACAATTTTTTTTTAATGAAACAAGACAAAGAAGTATTATATCAACCCGAATAAAAAAATAAAAAGCAAGTGAGTTTGGCTCCTTAGTAATTCTTATTATAAGAGATTTGCGAGATGATAACACTACAAAAAAAATTCAGTAAGACCTTTGAAGTTGCATAAAGCTGAAAAAAGTGGAAATCGTCGGATACTTTTTTTTAAGTATATGTTATAAAACAATAAGGAGAAGAGTATTGCAGAGAAAAGTATAGAGAGAATTCTTATTGATTTAGGATCAATTACAATGGAATAGAATCTCTCTATTTACAGGGAAAGAGTGACTTAGCCACCAAGTAATAATCCCTAAAATCTCTCTAAAATATAGACATTCACCTTAAATACAATTTTATTTATAACACTCCCCTTTGAATATCTATTCAATAAATAATATGCCTCGTTAAAACCTTAACTAAAATAAAACTCAATAGGAAAAAACTTCTTGAGAAGGAAAAAGAATACACATGTTTCGAATTACGTCTTTTGGTTGTCTCGTTAAAAACCTTGCAAGAAACACTCAGTGGGATAAAACCTTGTAAGAGAAAAGAGTACAACGCGTATTAACTCTCCCTGATGAGAGCACCAATTCACATCCTTGAGCCTCCGTATCCCAATCTTGTACACTAGCTTCTTGAAGGTTGACATCGATAGAGATTTGATGAACAAATCAGCCATATTATCACTTGAATAATATGTTGCACCTTGAAATCAACATTCTTGTATATATGTAATATCTTCATATAATGTCGTGGAATAGCCTTTTCAATATCTCCATAGATATATTCTCGCTATGATATTATCATGCTTATAGTTATAGCAAGATACATATGTGCACAAATAGCACTTAGGATATGGTACTTTAGACCAAGAATTGTATATGCTTTAAGTGATTTAAATCCTTCAAAGATGTCATATAAGTTAAGTCACATAATAGACCTTAATTAGATGCATATCAAGTTTTCATGTCATGCTAGACAAATAAGATATCAAAAACTGATTGCACATACCATTGACTTTATACTTTCAAGTGTTTAAACTGCAGGTCCAAACAACATGTCTTTCATATGAAACCAATTCTACTTGAATTGTTTCTCTTTTATTTGGCTAATATTTTTGTGTCTGTATTCAACAGACTTAAGATCATTATCTATACTTAGCGATATCATAGATGTCGTCTATAAATATTTTATATCGGTTCTAATACTTTTTTTCATAAAGATATAACATATATAGAGATCTCTTCATTCATTTTAGGTACCCGAACCTCTCCTGAGATTTTATGAAGTGTTATGTCATGTGATCTTCTAGATCATTTGCCTCCTTATGATGATCATTTTGATCATTTGCTCATCTTCTCTATCAAGAATTTTATTTGAAACCAATTTGTCTATACGCGTTAAGCGTACCATAGACTTTGTCCTTCTAGGACTTATCCTAATAAAAGCATTTGCAGTGAGAATATAGTTACTTTCTTTGGGTCAGCAAATATTTCTATCATGCTTTGCAATATATTGCAGATGAATTCTCTTTTTATGAACTTCAAGTTCATATTATCTTATTTGAGGATCTAGATGTACAAATGATAATTCATTTCGTAACTTTTTCTCAACTTTTATCATGTCTCCCCCTCATGTTAGAAAAACTAACTTGCTTCCTCAACTTTGAAAAACCACCTTTGTGCGTTATGGTGTTAATCAAAATATATACCACACATTAATAATAAGATGAAATTATTTGTAACGACCCGATCGGCAGTTTTGAGCTCTAGCACGTCTTTGGCGATTTGAGGCCATGAGCGGCTTCACTTTAGGTATTATGACTTGTACTCTTGGTCGGAATTGAATTTCGGAAAGTTTAGAAATTATTTGGAAAGAAAATCCTCATTTCGGAAGTTTTAAGTTGAAAGAATTAACTAAGGTTTGATTTATTAGTAAACGACCTTGGAATCGGGATTTGAAGGTTCCAACGGGTTTGTATGATAATTTTGAACTGGGACGTATGTTCGGATCAGGGTTTGGATGACTCAGGAGCATTTTCGGCGACTGTTGTGGAAGTTAAGATTTTTGGAAGAATTTTATCATTTTGGGTTGAAGCGCATTTCAGTATTATCATTGTCCGTTTGGGATTCCGAGTCTGGGAATAGCTCCGTATGGTGAATCTGGTATTGGGAGAGCGATCAGATGTGGATTTGGAGGTCCGTAGGTCATTTTGGAGTCATTTGACAGAAGTTAGAAATTTTAAGATTTTTGAGAAGTTTGACCGGAAGTGGACATTTTGATATCGAGATCGGATTCCGTTTCTGGAAGTTGGAGTAGGTTTGTAATGTCAAATATGACTTGTGTGAAAAATTTGAGGTCAATCGAATATGATTTGATAGGTTTTAGCATCGAATGAAGAAGTTCGAAGTTCTAAAGTTCATCAAGTTTGAAATGGAGTGTGATTCGTGATTTTAGCGTTGTTTGATATGATTTGGGTCTTCGAGTAGGTCCGCATTATGGTTTGGGATTGGCTGGTTTGATTGGTCGGGGTCCCGGGGGCTTGGGTGGATTCCGGTTGGTTAACGGAACAAATTTGGAATTAAAAGAAGAAATGAAGTAGCTGCCTTCTAGTGTAACCGCACCTGCGAGGCTTGGGTCGCATGTGAGGAGCCGCAGAAGCGGACTTGGTGTCGCATAAGCGGAAATGGACTGGGCTAGGTTGAGACCGCAAATGTGATCATTTTGCCGCAGAAGCGGGATCGCACCTACGGAAGGAGAAGCGCAGAAGCGAAGTGAGGGGCCTGGTAAAAGACCACATAAGAGGTAGTGGGGAAGGCTGGAGGCAGTGTGTTCTTTTAAAAACGAGGTTTTGGCTCATTTTCACCATATTTCCTCCATGGGAGCCGATTTTGGAGCAACTTGGGAGTGCCATTTTCATCACCAAGCATGGGGTAAGTGGTTCATACTAGTTTTGAGTTAAATACATGAATATATACAGATTTGAGCATGGAAATTAGTTGGAAATTGTGGGGTTTGGTAGGAAACCTAAGATTTGGTATTTTTGGATTGTTACCACGAATTTGGGCATGAAATTGAAAATAAATGATATATTTCAGTTTGTGAAGTTATGGGTAAACTTTATCTTCAAAAAATTTCGGAATCCGGGCACGTGGGCCCAAAGGCAATTTTGTCAACTTTTCGATTGGGGTTAGAAATTGTTATAAACTAGATTATTATGAGTAATTGAGCATATATTAATGGGTTTGCATAATTATTGGCTAGTTTTGAAGCGTTATGCATCGATTTGAGCCTTCGAAAGGGCGTGAAATGCCGGTTATGGAACTTCAGAGCAAGGTGAGTCTCCTTTCTAACCTTGTAAGAGGGAATTGTCTCTATAGGTGAATTAATTGGATATGTGTTTCTATTTGTGGGGGCTATGTACGCACGAGGTGATGAGATTCCGTGCGTAGCTACTATTATGCTTAAGTTCGGGTAGTCTAGGACCCAAAAGCATGCTTTACTTGGAATAATTGTAACCTTATTGACAGTTAAATTGCTTTAATCGTATCGAAGTAGTAAATGATTTTCTAAAAGAGTTAAACTTCATTTTCTTGACTTGTAAAAAAGAAATTGACACCTCCTTGAATAATTGTTTCCCTGATGAAGTCTTGATTGACTGTTTGAATGTGTATTTATATGTATACCTGCGTCGCATATATGATTCACGAGCGGGGATTGTTTATTTATATTTGACTGCGTCGCATGTATAATTCACGAGTGGGGTAATAGATGCATCTATGGTTCGAGCCATTCGACCCTCTGGCAGTGCACAATTTAAATATTTATTGGATCGGGCCGTACGACCTCGACATGCTTTGTGCATGCTTGTATTGCTTGACTTGTAAACTTATAAATGATATTATTGCTTCCATGGCTTGAGATAAATGTATAAATAATGAAAAATGAATTTGGAAATTCCCGATTAATGAAAGAATTGTTTACTTGCTTCATGCTATTGACTTACAGCTGTGTTTATAAAAATTCTCGATTTACTATATTATTGGTATATTATTATTGAACCACTAGTAAGTGTCGAATTCGACCTCTCATCTCTACTTCTTCGAGATTAGACATGATACTTACTGGGTACACATTGTTTTCGTACTCATGCTACACTTGCTGTGCATTTTTGTCGCACATGCTCATGTATGTCTAGTGGCCTAGTTTTGCGCAGCAGAATAGTTGATACGGAAACTTAGGTGAGATGCACTCCTCGAGACGACCCGCAGCCAGTAGAGTCTCCTTCAGAGTACCGTATTGTATTTTCTTTTCTGTCCAATTGTATTTCGGATAGTTATCATATTGTATATTATTTTAAATCCTAGAAATTACTCATGCACTCGTGACACCGGGTTCTGGGGTGATTATGGAAATATTACTTTTACTAGTTAAATTAAAGGGAATTTATGGTTTCAAAAATATTAAAATGAGAGCTTAATTAATTATCTAATGTTGGCTTATCTGACAGTGGTGTCCGGCGCCATCACGACCCTTAGTGGATTTTGGGTCGTGACAACATGGTATCAGAGCACTAGGTTCCCTTAAGTCTCACGAGTCATGAGCGAGTCCAGTAGAGTCTTGCAGATCGGTACAAAAACGTCTGTACTTATCTTCGAGAGGCTACAGGGCTTTTAGGAGAACTTTCTTTCTTGATTCCTCATCACGCGATTTAATCCGTTTGAGGCTTATGCCTTCATTTCTTTCCTACTCAATCTTATGCGACGCGAAGCGCTTATTATATATCAGGAATCGAGGAATTTTAATAGTACTACAGATGTGGTGCGGGATGTTTCTCCATGCATAGTTGATTGGACTATTGTCGTCGCCTAGCGGAAGGATATTCTATCATTTCAGCACCGTAGATGTACTTCTGAGAGCTTTGAGTCAATGCATAGGTTTCTATGATGCTCATGAATGGTTATCGCATGGTATTGATATAATGATGGGATGCTTGACCATGTGTGGAAGTAGTGTATGACTTGGAAGGAGGTCTTCTCAGTGCATGATTCAGAGTTTTGGTATTGTATTTCCGGCAGAGGAAAGTTAATCGGACTATAGACGTTCAGGTTTGGGTTGATAGAGTAACGAGACTTGGTGTTTTCAAGTGTGGTGGAATTTTTATCTAAAACGCAGTGTCATCGTCCTCGATTGAAGTTCGCTGTTGTCATGATCTTTTATAAATCACCTTGGGGTAGGATATTGTGAGATAGTATTGGAGGAGCGACTGTCAAAGATCACGGGGTGTGGTGGTTCAGGATTGAATGTGTATTTCTAATGTTGAAGGCTCGAGAAGGAGGATCTTCGTAAGGGTTGAAGTTAGTAGCAATCTATCGGTTCAAGTGCTATAGAGAGAGATATTGATCTAAGGTAACAACTGGGCAGCAAAGGATGAGGAAGGACATGTGGGAAGTGTCAGGCGATGGTTAAATTTCTAGAAGGCCATGTGTAAGGAGCGAAAGTCGAGTAGTTGCTTAAAGGAGTGAGTTTGACCAAAGTGGGAGAGTGACATAGTAGCATATGAGTTCAGTGGCAGGATACCTACACACCTTGAGGAAAAGTTTAGAGTGATTTGGGAATTTTAGTGGACAGAGATTAGGTCCACAGGCTGAATTTGCAATATTGGCTATTATACGACGGGAGATTGGATACAACAGAAAGAGAGTTTCTTGATACGAAGAAGGATGCAATATAACTTTGAATTGGAATATATTGTTGCACATTTAGTTGATGTCCATAAGAAGAGAACGGACTAGTGCAGTTGCGAATGAGCACGAGCTCAGGATGGGTTATTGATGTCATAGTGATTGTACCTTGTGCAACAACGTTGGAAGATGTCGGCGTGTAATTTTCACAGATGAGTTATCTCCTGTGAGCAGGTCAGCGGTTGCGTGGTTGGTGAAGCTTATGCGGAGGATTTTATTGACTATCCAGTAAGAAGTCGAATATGTGAATGTTGCAAAGTGTTCATGAGATGCTAATGGAAGGATTTCAAGGAATTTGTTGGTTTGATTGCGCAAGGTTATGTCAGTAAGAGATAGAGAATCTTGGTCGATTCCAGAGTTAGGTAATAGGTGGATCCAAGCTAAGTGGGAGAGTCCAGCCGCCTAGGATTAAGTTGCATGGTTATCTACTTGTGAGGTATGGGTTATCACCGTATTGGTGAGTTATTACAACTAAGGGAAAGAACATAAATGGTAATTTGAGAAAAAGAAATTTATAAAGGGGTACTATAGTTGGCCTTACATGTTCAGGCTTTGGGAAAATTCGGGATTTATGCTTCGTGCAGAGGTGATTTACAAGGGAAGTGATTCACTCGGGTGCTTCATTGATATGTGTGTTCATGTGCCAGCAGAGTCTTGGAGTTGATTATATTCGGGACCAAGCCAGAGTGGGTGACTCTCAACAACGGTCCTAGTGAATTCAAAGATAAAAAAATGTGGTGCCTAATATTTCAAGCCCGCGGTATGGTTAAGAATCGAGTTTTTGTGGCGAATTATGATAAGAGGCTCGGGATGTTCTATGACATTTTTGACATGCAGTGTAGCATTTGGAAGAATGAAAGGGAATGAATTTGGATTCGTAGAGAAGTTATCAGAATGGGCGTACCGGTTGAGGATGCGAATGTGCGCATAAGGAAGGTATGAGATGGTTCGTGGGGTTTGAGACAGCATGGTCTCGTAATACAATGCCATTTGGGATGAGTGCGGATTGAGTTCGTTATGGGTTGAATGAACTCATTATTATCTCTAAGGCAAGATAAGGATGGATTAGAAGAAGTTAGATTGGTTAGCCATGGTTGAATTGGCACGATGTGGCTTAGACCACTACTTAAGGAATTGCATGATCTATGGTTATGAGAATTCACTCGCGTGTTGTTATGGTTCTCTTGGAATGAGTTAAGTAAAAAGTTTCTATGTGATGAAATGTTCACCATATTAGTGGTTCAGGAGTTATGATGAAATTCTTATACTGTCGCATATTGGAATGTTAGGTGCAATGAGCAGTATAAAAAATTGAAAGTGAGGAACCGAGGTTGCGGTTCGATGTGGGCAAGGAGGTCGTGAGCTCGGATGAGCAGGAAAGGGATGTGAATGTTTAGAGTAAACTGGTATTGTCTTCAGTGTCACCTGAGATTGGTGTTTTGTGAAAAAGGCTTGCAACCTGGTGTCACACCTCCTTTTTACTTATACCCCGTAAGGAATATATATAAGGGAGTTTTTCCAATTAAAGGACAATCGAAATGGGATCATATTACTGAAAGATTCAGAGTCGCCACTTGGGATAATTTATGGTGTCCCAAGTCACCGGTTCAAATCCCGAATCGAGGAAAAGATTGACTCTGTTTAACTGTCCGCGAACCAGAAATCCGAGTAAGGAATTCTGTTAACCCGGGAGAAGGTGTTAGGCATTCCCGAGTTCCATGGTTCTAGCACGGTCGCTCAACTGTTATATCCAGCTTAATTATTTGATTTTAAACAATTATGAACCTATGTGCAAATTTTATCTTTTAACCGCTTTTATTTAATTTTAAGAATATTGCAACACTGTTAAAACACGTCTGGAACCACGTCACATAAATGCACCCGCGGTCTTCGACATATCTTGACATTGTTGAGATTTTGGATTTGGGTCACATAAATGCGCACTCGAGTTTAGGAAGATAAATTATTAAAATAACGCGCCTAAAGCAACTACGCGTTTGCAACTTTGCGAGGGCCATGAAATTTTACCAAATGACACACCTCGATTTTGAAGGATTAACGTTAATCAAGTGACGACCATGAATCGTATGTCTAATTGGTATGGCACGCAAATTATCTACAAGGATCTACCAGTTGAATAAGGCTTAAGGGACTTACAATTATTTCTAAACTACAGCTAAACTCAAATCATTGATTAAGGGTCAGTACTAGGTGAGGCCCAATATAAACTGAGGTTCAATTGGCATCTTGCTAGTCATAAACCCAAGTGTGATAAAAAAAACCTTTAAATCATATGAGACAGATTGGGACAGCTATAGGCCCAATGTTACTGGGAAATTTTCGAAGGAGAACACAGCGTGGCCAAACCCGGTCCAAACCCATATCCGGTTGCCCATTAATGCCGATTAAGTATATGAAATAACTGGGCTAGAGGAAAGCCCAGCTTGGAAGCCTGGTTGCGAAGAGGAAAGACAATCGCAATTGGGCCAACGATGACAATCCAAAACATGATTCAACAAACATTCTTGAAACAATGTGTATCACTCTAGACAATTTTCATCGAGTAAATACTGGTGATTTTAATTCAAACACAAAGCAGATTTTTAGGCTACCATAGACATTCAGAGTGATGATGCAACCCCTAAATTGCACTAATACACCTTTACACAAATTATCCACTAATTAACCGAACCCAAAAGCCTCTTCCCCAGCTCATATTGAATCCTGATTCAATTCTCACCCCTGAACAAGTCATGAGTTTCAAATTTACTCTAAAGCAAACAAGATATAAAAAGATCTGAAACTAAATAATGAAACTACCATTTCTGAAATCGAACTCACATGACAGGGACACAAGCAAAGGAAGGTCGAATTTCAGAATGACACACTTCGAGTTATTCTACAGACCATGAGAAAAATCGACCATGCTAATTACTAAGAGAAATGGATCTTAAATTGAATACTTAAGGAACAAATGACCATTCAACGAACGCTCAACCATAACCAAGGCGACATTTTCAAGAAAAGAACCCATACTAACAACATATCCAGTAGCATCACTCATATTCTTCCACTTATGCGTATTATCTTAATCATGGGCAGTTTATAAAACATACACAGATGAACAATACCCTAACATAAGGTACTCTCCATGCAAATACCTCCGACTCAACACATTAATATACTCCATGACTCACTTTAAGACAGAAGATAACGTGGAGGACATGAGTAAGTAAGATAAAGCACGATCACATTACACTATTTCAGAAATCCCTAAAAACATAGCTAACATTCATGGTAAAAGAACAATATCCATTTCTGAGCCCTTCAAGCAATTACAGTGTTCCAAACTTGCATCTCATCTATTCAGAGAATCAAGAAGTACCTGGAGATTGAAAAGAAATCAAAATGTAAGAGGTCAGTGTTCTACAACAGCAGAGCAGCAACAGGATTCAGCACTAAAGCTTAGCAAAAATGGCCAACTGAAGCCAATGGAGCAGTATCTACCCAACAGAACTTATCCCAAAAACTTTGAGAGACCTAAATTTAAACCATATCAAACATGGAAAGAATCGAAAAGTGTTCAACCACTGAAAATTTCAACGCTCAAGGCTGAAAATAAAGGGAATAGGTTCAAAGTTTCAGCCGTTTTGTTTTCTCTGGATTTTTGTTTCTAAAAAAAAACCCTCCCTTGAATGGTAAGGAAGTGTGCCTTTATAGGCAAGGAAGTAGGGCAGCCCCAAAGAAATCATATTTTGCAATTAGACCCTTTTTACATTTTTATTTTTGCTCAGAAAACCTTAGTCTAATAATCAGAGTTCCACATTAATCCAAATACTCAACTTCCTAGAAGTTTCCTAGGCTGTTATTGAGATTCCCTTACCCTTAGAATTCCCAAATTTACCCCTTAGGGTCCTGTTAATTACCCTAGAACAAATCCCCTGAGTCATGGGTCAACTTGACCCAGTACTAAACCAGTCCAACATGGGTCATGAGCCAAATCCATTTTGGGCTTTGCAGATTTCAGGCTCAGATCGAGCCCTAATTTAACATCCCAACTTAGTGAGCCAAAGGAAAAATCCGGAACCCATAAGACAAAACCCAAAACCCCAAAAGAAAGGCAGTGACTTAATTAATTTCGAACAATAACCAAATGAAACAGGCTGATTATTAAACACTCATGCATGGACAAAATTGAAACAAATATATAATGAAAAATAGAAGAAGAAACAGAAAAAAAAATGAAGAAGGACAGAAACAAGGAAGATACCTAAAAGGCTGGCCAAACCTTGAAGAACAGGACTCTTGGCCAACAATGAAAATTGTAACACAAGCACTATTTTGTCATTTGCCAAAAGGAAAAGAAAAGAGGACGAAAGACTTTGACTCTTCAAGCAGCCGGCGAAGCACAAACCCAACGACATCCCCTTGTCGAGAGTTCGATGTCAAACATGGCCATCTCCTGGGGAAACCAAAATAGGAAGAGAAAAGAAAAAGAAGAAATGGTACAAGGTCGGGTTCTCAGCAGGCTTAAATTTAAGATTTGGATGGATTGAGTAACTTTTGGATAAAACTAATGGCGGATTCTTAACGGGGAGACAACGGGGGTGATAGGGTCAAGATTTGGTGGAGTTTGGAGATACACCGCCACCGGTGGCGAATTCCGGTGGGTGGTGGGCGGTGGTGAGATGAGAGGTCTGAGAGATGAAGGAGATGGTTCACGGATACTCTTTCAGACAATTTTAATTAAAAGAGAAGGATTTTCACAACCGTTGGATGCTGAAAAATGATCGGCTGAGATCAGTTTAATAGAGTTGAACTCAAAACGACGTAGTATCGCTTTCGTACTACGTCGTTTCGACGGCCTCCATGGTTGATCACTTGGACCGGTTTGTGGCGTAATTGGGCCTTAGTTTGGACAAGTTAATAGGGGACAACTTGGGATGGTATAAGCTTGGCCCAGAGCTAAGTTTTCTTTTATTCCCTTTTCCTTTTCCTTTTCATTTTTTCAATTTTTCTTCTAATTTCTTTTTAAATTAAAATTAAAATAAAGCCTAAATTAATTCCTAATCAAACTATTCTATCAAATTAAATTAACTAACTATAAATGATAATTACCACAACTAACCAAATACCAAATTAAAGAAAAACCACCAAAATTCGAAATTAAAATTAAAAGTGCAAAATAAACTATTTTGTGATTTTTCCCATTTTTTATAAAGCACTAAATTACTAATTAATGAAAAATTAGATCTTAAATGCAAATGCAGTGTATTTTTGTATTTTCATGAATTAAATAAAATAGACATGCACATACAAATGCAAACAATTATCAGAAAATGCCACAAAATCCACAAAATTGCAAATAATGAAAAGAAGTTATTTTGTTTTTAATTTATAGGAGTAATTCATATAGGACAAAAATCACGTGCTCACAGCTGCCCCTCTTTGCCCGGAAATACGAAGAGTTTTCATGCAAATATAAAGTGAGCGGATACGAGCGATTTTTGCCCGTTTGAATACTCCGTGGGAAGCATTTTGAAAGATTTGACCGCACCCTGCTTCCGAGGTTGCCTACATATCCTTGGCTATAAAGGAATCAGGTTAGTGTAGTTCGGAAAGTTTCGGTAGCTGGGACTACCATGAAGCTGTGATTTCACTGTTGCTGCTGCTGCTACTGCTTATTGCATCCCCTTATTACACCATGATAAAATAAAAAGAAGCTAGACTAGAATATGATCTATGCATTACAAAATCCTATCTATATCTTCAAATTTGCTCTTGCGGTTCTTGTTGCCTTATTGACTTGTATTCTCCCGGTGGAATCCTTTTGTTGCCGCTTTGAATTGTAATATGAGATGTTTTCCATTTCTCCAGGTGGATGCCTGACTGCCAACTACATTTTGAGATGTTTTTTCTTTTCTCCAGGTGGACGCTTGACTGCTGAACTTGAATGTATTCCTGCTCTCCGGGTGGGCTCCTGATTGCTGAACTTGAAATGTATTCCCTGCTCTCCAGGCGGGCTCCTGACTTCAACAAAATAAACAAAAACAAAGAAAGTTTTCTGCCCCAGTTTGGTGGCTGGGCACACATGTAAGTGTAAATAGGATCACATTACCAAATATCAATAAGAATTTGAAAGCTAAAACTTGAATTGTACTCCCTTGTTCTCCAGGCGGGCTCCTGATTGCTAAACTTGAAATGTATTTCCTGCTCTCCAAGCAGGCTCCTGACTGCTGCCTTGAAATATATTCCCTGCTCTTCAGGCGGGCTCCTGATTGCTGCCTTGAAATGTATTCCCTACTCTTCAGGCGAGCTCCTGACTGCTAAACTTGAATGTATTCCCTGCTCTCCAGGCGGGCTCATGATTGCATGACTTGAAATGTATTCCCTGCTCTCCAAGCGGGTTCCTGACTGCTGACTTGAAATGTATTCCCTGCTCTCCAGGCGGGCTCCTAACTGCTGACTTGAAATGTATTCCCTGCTCTCCAAGCGGGCTCCTGACTTCAACGAAATAGACAAAAAACAAAGAAAATTTTCTGCCCCAGTTTGGTGGCTGGGCACATATGTGGTCCCATTATCCAGGGGTTCCTGGCAATTCTTAACTAAATGACAATTTTAAATCTAAGTTATATCTTCTAAAGGTGTGACTTCTGCTAAATCTTGTTATCTAAGAGGGTCTTTAAACTACTCCCCATTATCCAGGAGGGTCCTGAAAATCAAAGGTCAAATTTTATCTTAAGAGTGACAACTTTTATGGCTGAATTATACTACCCTACATCAGAATTTACGCTAAATGTTGTTATCTAATCGAAATCTTAAAACTAAGTCCCATTATTCAGGAGGGTCTCGAACATGCAAACTTATAAACCTGCTTATATTCCTTTGGGATACGTTTATGCTAGATTACGCTATTTCTGAACTTTACGCTAGGTCCCATTTTTCAGGAGGGTCCTGAAAATCAAAAATCAAACCTGTTTGGTGACTGCCTTTCTCCACGGCGGGTTCTCTGAAACAACCGAAATTTCCTGCCCCTATTTTAATCAAAGAAAAATCTTGTTAGTTTAAAATGTGGTGGTTAGTTGATGGCATTCTTGCTGAAGGTCTCTCCGCTGCATTGTTTTGTTTTGACTGGCTTCCCCAAACTGGCCCTGAACTGCTTGACTTTTCGACTAACTTTCGAAACCCCATGACTTTGGGTGACCCGAGTGTTCTATACCCGAACCGTTGTTTCATACCTCTGACCCCTTTAACTGAACCTCTGCATCTCCCATGTAATTGCCAAATCATTTTGCCGATGGAACTCCTGCTGGCACTCTATCCCACTTTACATCCTGCTATATTTGGTATGCCTTGGCCGCACTGTGCTTTGCACTTTTGAAGCTGGTAGTGAACTTTGAAATTCCTTCTTATTTGCTTAAACAAAACTGACATTGGGAAAATCTTAGAGAAATAAACCCAAAAGAAATGAAATGCAATGACTTAGAGAGTTAAGGATAAGAAAATCCAAAACTAGAAGACTATCTGAAGGGGAAAAAGAAAAGAGACTTATCTGAGTGGAACAGCTGGCACCAAAGATCATGACATGCATTTCGGATTAATCTGCCCAATCTGTCCAACCAATCAACTTCCAGTTGCCATACTTTGCTGCCCTAGAGTTTCCATAACCTTATTTCTTTACCAAAACCTTAACCTTGTTCGGCCTGCGGTGCCCTGAAGGGTTTTCACCAACAAGCCTCTCTCATTTGTTCATCTCTCAACTCACTTTCGCCTTACGGTGCCCGTGAGAGTTTTCACCAATAAGACTCTCTCATTTTTTATTTCTCTCAGCTCCCGTCGCCTTATGGTGCCCGTAAGAGTTTTCACCAATAAGACTCTCTCATTTTTGATTTCTTTTCCCTCAACTTGCCGTCGTCTTACGGTGCCCGTGAGGGTTTTCACCAATAAGACTCTCTCATTTTTTATTTCTTTTTCCCGTTTGGACCAGAGTGTTGCCCCTGATATGAATCACCTCTACCTGCTCGACTTGGCATTTCTCGAAAACTGATCGGAAGGTCTTTCTTTGGACCGTAATGTGGGCTTTTGGATGGGATTAGAAAGAAAAGGGTATCAAAGGCTCAAAAATAATTCACATGAGTTCAAAATTACAACTTTCGGAATCAGATTTCTTACAACAACCACAGCTTCTACCCTAGTTTCTTGCTTGGGGACTTTTGGATTTTTATTTTGATGAGATCGAACCGTGAGGCTGCATACGTATCCTTACGAGGAATCAGGTCGAACGTAGTTCATGTCATAGAAATTACTTTGTTGTTGTGGTTTTCTATTTTCACTTTCTTTTCTTTCTCTTTTTTTTTTGCTTTCTTTTTCTCTTTTTGTTGGTTTTATTCCCTCTTTTTCTTTTCATTCTTTTCTTTCTCTTTTCATTCCTTTCTCTCTCTTTTCTTTTCTTTCTCTTTTTCTCTTCTTCCTTTACTTATCTTTTACGCTTGTGTTTCTGATATTCGCTACTGATTCCGAAAGAGGGGTATGAAAGAAAAATAAATAAGGCTCAAAGGGGGTAACAAAGGATAAAGTGTTTAGATAGCAGAACAAAATGCCTTCGTCATTTCAATATTCATAACATGCCGAATACAAACAAGTACAATTAAACAAAGGAATCATACATAGTATCTTTTGACTGCATCAGAGTTGATTGCCATTTCTACACATTTGCCTTCTACATCTATCAAATACAATGCACCATTGGACAATACTCTAGTTACAACGAACGGCCCCTGCCAGTTTGGGGCAAACTTGCCTTTTACTTCAACTTGATGTGGAGGAATGCGTTTCAATACTAACTGACCCACTTCAAACTTCCGTGGACGCACCTTCTTATTGTATGCTCTTGCTATTCTCTGTTGATACAACTGGCCATGACACACTGCTGCCAATCTTTTCTCGTAGATCAAACTCAATTGTTCCAAGCGGGTTTTGACCCACTCATCATCATCGATCTCAACCTTCGCGACAATTCAAAGGGATGGAATTTCCACTTCTGCGGGTATCACTGCTTCGGTGCCATACACCAATAAATAAGGAGTCACCCCTACTGAAGTACGGATAGTAGTGCGATAACCCAGCAATGCAAACGGTAGCTTTTCATGCCACTGCCTAGAACCCTCCACCATTTTTCGAAGTATCTTCTTTATGTTCTTGTTGGCTGCCTCGACTGCTTCATTCACCTTGGGGCGGTATGGGGTGGAATTGCGATGTGTAATCTTAAACTGTTGACACACCTCTTTCATCAGATGACTATTGAGATTAGCACCGTTATCTGTGATGATTACCTTCGGTATCCCGAACCGGCAAATGATATTTGAGTGCACAAAATCAACCACCGCCTTCTTGGTTACAAACTTGAATGTTTTAGCCTCAACCCACTTGGTGAAATAATCTATGGCCACCAGAATGAACCTGTGCCCATTTGATGCTGATGGCTCAATTGGCCCAATGACATCCATGCCCCGCGCAACAAAAGGCCACGGTGCAGACATCGTGTGTAATTCAGATGGTGGAGAATGAATCAAATCTCCATGCACTTGGCATCGATGACATTTACGCACGAAACAGATACAATCTCGCTCCATAGTGAGCCAATAATAACCTGCCCGGAGAATCTTCTTTGCCAGCACATACCCATTCATGTGCGGTCCATAGACTCCAGAATGTACTTCAGTCATAATAGCTGTGGCCTGCCTAGCATCTATGCATCTCAACAATCCAAGATCTGGAGTTCTTTTGTACAACACTCCTCCACTGAAGAAAAATCCATTTGCCAACCGCCGAATTGTTCTCTTTTGATCACCTGTGGCTTGTACGGGATACACTCCCATCCTGATATACTCCTTGATATCGTGAAACCAAGGCTCCCTATCGAGCTCTTCTTCTACCACATTACAATAAGCATGCTGATCGTGGACTTGAATATACAAAGGGTCCACATAAGCCTTATCTAGGTGATGTAACATTGACACCGGAGTAGCCAAAGCATCAGCGACCTCATTATGAATCCTCGGAATATGCCTGAACTCTATTGATTGGAATCGCTAACAAAGATCATGTAAAAATTGTCGATACGGTATGAGTTTTATATCCCGTGTTTCCCACTCTCCCTAAATCTAGTGCACCAAAAGGTCCGAGTCACCCAAGACCAAGACTTTCTAGACACCCATATCCACAGCCATCCTCAAACCCAAAATGCATGCCACGTACTCAGCCATGTTGTTAGTACAGTAGAACCGAAGTTGAGCCATGACAGGGTAATGATGCCCTATTTCAGAAACAAGTATCGCTCCTATCCCAACGCCTTTCATGTTAGCGGCCCCATTAAAGAAAAGTTTCCATCTTGGCCTTTCACTCTGTTCCAACTCCTCAATGTGCATTACCTCTTCATTAGGGAAATACGTCTTCAAAGGTTCGTATTCTTCATCCATAGGATTCTCATCCAAATGGTCGGCCAACGCTTGTGCTTTCATCGCAGTCCGGGTCACGTAGACAATGTCAAATTATGTGAGCAAGATCTTCCACTTTGCGAGCCTTCCCGTGGGCTTAGGCTTCTGGATGATATACTTCAACGGATCCAAGCGAGAGATGAGGTAAGTAGTATAAGATGACAAATAATGTTTCAGCTTCTGGGCTACCTAAGTTAGGGCGCAACACGTCCTCTCAAGATGAGTGTACTTAACCTCGTAAGATGTGAACTTCTTGCTGAGATAATAGATGGCCTACTCCTTCCTGCCAGTGATGTCATGCTGTCCCAACACACATCCAAATGAATTGCCCAAAACCGTCAAATACAGAATCAAAGGTCTCCCTGGTTCTGGCGGGACCAACACAGGTGGGTTTGACAAGTACCCCTTTATCCTATCAAATGCTTCCTGACATTCATCTGTCCACTTAACCACATCATCTTTCTTTAACAGTTTGAAGATGGGCTCACAAGTGTCGTGAGCTGAGCAATAAACTTGCTGATGTAATTAAATCTCCCCAATAGGCTCATCACCTCAGTCTTGTTCTTTGGGGGTGGCAACTCCTGGATAACTTTGATCTTTGACGGGTCTAATTCAATACCTCGGTGGCTGACTATGAATCCCAACAACTTTCCAGACAGGACACCGAATGCGCATTTTGCAGGGTTGAGCTTGAGATTGTACCTGTAAAGCCTTTGGAAGAACTTTCTCAGATCTTTGACATGATCAGACTGCTTTCTAGACTTTACAATCACATCATTCACATAAACCTCAATCTCCCTGTGTATCATGTCATGAAATATGGTCGTCATTGCCCTCATGTACGTTGCCCTAGCATTTTTCAAACCAAATGGCATGACCCGATAGCATTATGTTCCCCATGGTGTGATGAATACTATCTTTTCTGCGTCCTCCTCATCCACTAAGATCTGGTGGTAATCCGCATAACAATCCACAAAAGAACCAATTTCATGTTTGGCACAATTATCAATCAATATATGGATGTTCGGCAATGGGAAGTTATCCTTGGGACTTGCCTTGTTGAGATCTTGATAATCAACACACACCCTGGTCTTACCATCCTTCTTCGGCACAGGCACAACATTGGCTAACCAGGTGGGATACCGAGTGACCCGAATGACTTTGGCCTCAAACTATTTGGTGACCTCTTCCTTAATTTTCACACTCATATTAGTTTTAAATTTCCTCAGCTTCTGCTTGACAGGGGGGAATGCCGGGTCAGTGGGCAATTTGTGAACCACCAAGCCAGTGCTTAGACCTGGCATTTCGTCATAGGACCATGCAAAAACATCTTTATACTCGAATAATGTTTTAATTATCTCCTCTATGAGTTGTGGTTCAAGATGGACACTTATTTTAGTTTCCCGGACATTATCTTGGTCCCCTAAATTGATTGCTTTTGTATCACTCAGGTTAGGCTTGGGTTTTTCTTCAAAATGGCTTAATTCTTTACTATTCTCTTCAAAGGCTTCATCCTCGTCATATTCCGATTCAACATCACACTCTATTTCTTGAATTACTATTTCAGAATTAGATTGGCTTTTAAGACTGGGCCGGAGATTCCGCATGCATGTCATATCATTGAAGCCAGCATAAAAAGAACTGTACAAGGAAGAAACGAAAAACAAAAATAAAACTATCAGGAAGGGAGAAAAAGGGAAATTGCATTTCATTGAAATTAGAGATAACAAGGCTTATACATCCAAATGGACGGAACATAGAATCTGAACTACAACCCTAGGATAATCTAGATAAACTGAAAGAATATCAAAGCAAACTACCAAAACTCCTTCCTGGTGGGGAGAAGAGTAGCTTCCCAATTGTTAATCTTTGCATTGGGCCCAACAAATTGCACATCCGCCTTGCTAGAACCCTCTCCAGCTTCCAGCGTGTTCACTTCGTTGAATATTCTCTCGAACTTTTCCATCAAATCTCCATCCATATCAACTACCGAACTAGGAACCATCGTCACTGGGCGCTTTCTGGTACCAGGCCTGACAAATGATCTGGAAAGACGCGGGGCTGGCTTTGGAAGGGCCCATGCTCTCTATTTCATTTCTGGCTCTTCTCACATCTGCGACTGTGGGCTTGAACCCCAGACCAAATGTATCCAAGTATTTAGGAAGAGATCCCGGCTGTACGATACCTTGTAGAGATGCACCCAAATCCTTGCCCGGTACAAAACCATTTTTCAACATTTCAACGGCTACCATGACTGATGTAGCAGCTACCCTTGGAGTTGGCACACACTTCTCTTCAGGAAATTTCTCTACCGATACCGTATCAAAAACCTGATAAACCCATGGCCCCTTGTCGTCTTCAAACTCTATGAACGGAACAATGGCATCACTGGGAACACACAAATTATCTTCGCCATGTACAACAATTTCCTGTCTATCCCATTCAAACTTAACCATTTGATGCAGAATGGATGGGACCGCTTTGGCAGCATGAATCCAGGGTCGACCTAACAACAGATTGTAAGAAACAGCCACATCGAGCACCTGTAATTCCATAGTAAATTCAATTGGCCCTATTGTAAGCTCGAGCACTATGTCCCTGACTGAATCTTTCCCTCCACCGTTGAATCTCCGAAGGTAGATACTGTTCTTGTGAATTCTTCATCATCCACCTTCAACTTGTTCAGAGTGGAAAGAGGGCAAATATTTGCACTGGAACCATTGTCAACCAGTACTCGAGTAACCACAGAATTTTCACATTTCACCGTCAGATAGAGGGCTCTATTGTGCTCAGTACCCTCTACGGGAAACTTATCATTAGAAAAAGTGACTCTGTTTACCTCAAATATCTTGTTAGCTATCTTTTCCAAGTGGTTTACTGAGATTTTGTTAGGAACGTGGGCTTCGTTCAAGATCTTCATCAAAGCCCGACAGTGCTCGTCTGAATGGATCAATAATGACAATAGCGAGATCTGAGCCGGTGTCTTCCTTAACTGCTCCACAATGGAATAGTCCTGCACTTTCATCTTTCTCAGAAATTCTTCTACTTCTTCCTCGGTCATAGCTTTCTTCACCAACACTGGGTTATCTTTGGAGGTCTTAGCTTTTATCAACTCTTCGGGGGCAAAGCATCTCCCCGATTGAGTCAAACCATGAGTCTCACACACTTCTTCTTTAACCTCTTTCCCCTTGTAAGTCACTGTCACTCGTTCATAATTCCATGGGACTGCCTTGATGTTGACTATTGGTAATTGAGTTACCAGTTTGATAATGACAGGATCTGTGCGGGCGCCCTTCACAATTACCACAGGCTTGTTCATCACTCCTGGCACAACCACTTTTGCTCTTTCATGTTTTCCTGCAATGTCACTTGAGGACCTCTTCTTGAACTCCACAGATGGTTCATTATTTGCCCCATTCAACTTGATCACAGACTTCTCACTTGTTGACTTTTCAAACGGCTTGGCTTCACTAGCCCGAATCATCATGATGGTTTGTGAAGGTTTCTTAGGCTCCCCTCCCTTATGCACAATCTCAATCATATTTGTCTCATGATGAGCCGGCAACGGGTTCTGGTTGATATTGGGTGCCTCCGGGACTTGGACCTCAATCCGATTAGTATCAATGAGCTCTTGAATAACTGTTTTCAATTTCCAACATTTCTCTGTGTCATGACCCGGGGTCCCTGAACAATACTCAAAACTCACCGAGCGATCAAGATTTCTGGGAGGGAGATTTGGAAGTTTAGCCTTGATCGGATTCAACATACCCAACTGTCTCAATCTGTGGAATAGACTAGTATATGATTCCCCCAATGGAGTGAAAGTCTTCTGCTTCTGTAACCTCTCATTCTTAAAGACTTGATTTGGCCGAAAACCTGTTCCAGGGGGATTTCTATAGGCTCTTGGGGGTGGATGGGTATTTTGTAAAGCTGGGTATGGATTTTGTGGAGCTGGCGCACGCCATTGTGCGTGAGCAAGAGGTTAGGTATAGGTTTGTGCGTGATGGACGAAAAAATGGGGATCTGGCGGTGGGTAGTAGTGTTGTGGTGGGCTATATGGAATATGAGGGTACGTTTGAGGATAAGGTCGAGGCTGGTTGTAGTAATGTGGGGGGGCCCTGGACCCGACCCAAGCTCCCGACTCAATTGTAGCAACATCCTCTTTCTTCTTTTTCCCGAGTACACCCCCAGTACTGTTTTGAATGGCCTGTGTGGTCGCTTTGATTGCTGAATAACTCATGATCTTGTTGGACTTGAGTCCCTCCTCAACCATGCCTCCCATTTTTACAACCTCATTAAAGGACTTGCCCACTGCTGGCACCAAATGACCAAAATAAGTGGGTTCCAAAGCCTGCAAGAAATAATCAACCATCTCACTTTCTTTCATCGGAGGGTCAACCCTCGCGGCTTGTTCCCTCCAACGGAATCCATACTCTCTGAAACTCTCCCCGGGCTTCTTCTCGATCTTCGTCAATGACAGACGGTCTGGAATAATTTCAAGATTGTACTGAAAATGGCAGGCGAAGGCTTGGGCTAAATCGTCCCATGTGTACCACCTGCTGTGATCTTGTCTGGTATACCATTCCAATGCCGATCCACTCAGACTTTGGCTGAAATATGCCATCAGTAATTCATCTCTTCCGCATGCTCCTCTCATCTTGCTACAAAATCCTCTTAAGTGTGCTACTGGGTCACCATGCCCGTCGTATAGATCAAACTTGGGCATTTTGAACCCTGCTGGTAGCTAAGTATCTGGGAACAGACATAAATCTTTATAGGCCACACTTACTTGACCTCCCAGCCCCCTCATATCTCTGAATGATTGTTCTAAACTTTTGACCTTTCTGATCATCTCCTCATGTTCAGGATTTTTGGGTGGCTTCTCGGTCTCTGCCGGGAGATCAAAATGAGGGGTGTAGGAATATGGTTTCGGAACTTTGAAGGTGGGTTCAGGGGGATAATAATGGTTGTCGTGAGTCTGGAACAGAGGTTCACTGGAAGATCGGTATAATGCAATAGGTGGAGGTACCACAAAAACAGGTGTGATTGGTGGGGGAGGGTGCGGGACTTGTCTGGGTGGAGGAGCTTGTGATGTATGGGAAGTGGTGCCATGGCATTGTTGGTAGAGGGGAAAGGCGGGAGATGAGTTCACAGTGGGAGGTTCCTGAGATTGAGCCAATGGTGGGATATAAGCAGGGTTGGCGGGATAAACCGGTGGCGGATGCCCCTTTGCCCAGGCTTAGTACATTTCAGCCATTTGCTGCTTTAACTTATACATCTCTTCCTTCATCGCATTAACATCCAATTCTTCCACCTTTTTTGACGGGTCAACAATACTTGCCTCCAATTCTTGGTTGGCCATGTTCATCTTGTCTTTTGATCGGGTGTTGTATGAGTGAGTTGCCAGAATGTCAATCAACTAACCACTGCCTGGACTCAATATATCGACAATAACCTTGTTAGTGATTAGGGCTTTAACAAATTGGTAACCGCACATTTTGGGGAATGAATGCACCTAAGCAGTTAACCGTTTCTATTATGCATTTGATCGGCTGCTTGCATCATCCCGGCTTTTCCATTTGCAACTTCCTCCCTTTTTTCTCTTTTTCATTATGGCCTTTGCTTTTCTTTGTTTTCATCCTCCCATTTCCCTATGGTTTTGCCATTGCTTCTTTCTCTTAGCTTTCTTATTTTTTCTCTCTTTTCTTTTCTTTTCTCTCTTGTTTTTCCTCTCTCTTTTCGTTTTTCTTCTTCTTCTCTTCTTTTTTTTCTTTTGGTTATGGTCGAATCCTATGGAGATTGCCTACGTATCATGACCCCGCATGAATCATACCGAGTGTAGTTCTGGAAGATAAGTGTGAAAGTAAATAATAAAACATTTTTTGGGATTTTCAACTTTCATAAACACAAATGCTTTGATTACAAGGACTCAGAACTAACAGACTCCAAGGGAAACTAACAGACGCTGATGAAAAGACGAAATATAGACTCCAAAAATAAACTATCATACTCAAAAGAAAATACAGACTCGAACACAACTGACAGACTCCAGTAGAAAGGAAATAGAGACTCAAAACAACTGACGGACTCTAACAGAAAAGGAAATATAGACTCAAATGAAAAAAATCATGAATACATTAATGCTCCTGGTTCCCGCGGGACATCATTCGATCTCGCCGCGGGCCTATAAGCAAGATCCCTTTGAAGTCGATCCAAGTCACTCATTATCTGTTTAACAAATGTCATCACTGCCGCGAAGAAGGTGGTGCGAGTCATATCCTCACAGGCTTGGCACTTCACAACAATGTAATCGGTGATGTTTCTAATTCTCTCTCTTATGACACCTTTTTCTTGTAATAAACGCCCGATCTGCTGGGTCCTGACTTCCAAAGTTTGCTCGGCCGCATGATTCTGCTCCTGAAGTTGTTGCAAATCTATTTCTAATTGTGCCAATGTTGTATAACAATTTTCCCTTTCAACCTTGAAGTCTTTCGCCTGTTTGATAATTTTGTTTTCTGTGGCGATGACCCTTTTCTTTAATCCCGCGCCCTCATTGTCGTACTTCTCTTTCAACTGCTTAACTAGGCGTGCTCGTTCATCTGCATTTTTAGCCAATTGCTTTCGAACCCTGGCTAGTTGACTTTTTGCCTTGTTCAAATCAAAACTATAGTCACTTTCTGCCTCAGGTTATTTATGAGTTTTTCATCTTTGGCACTTCGGGCGGGGTTTTCTGCCGCTATTTTCATTTTCTGAATTTGGGTTCGAAGGGCCTCATTTTCTTTGGCTAGCCTTTTCTTTTCACCTTCGTCCGCCGCTGCTTGCAAGCTATTCTCGAATTGAAGTTCTTTGACTTGTTTTTCCAACCTTCCTATTGTGGCCCTATACTCATTCTCCTTAGTCAACCAAGCCCATTGTTCCTGTGACGCCTCGATGAATTCCTGAATATGTGGTCTTTTAGCCGATCTCCCAAACTCAATTTCTCTTCTATACCAAGCAAGCTACCCTGGTGAAACCTCACCTTTGGATCGATCACGTACACAGGTATTGGCTGCTAAGTATTGACATTCGCTCCAAATTTGGCGGACTGCTGCTTTATGAAACTGACCGTTAAGTCCGATCTCGACTACTTGGGCACTAAGATCTTCATCTCTCAGAACTATCTGGCATCTCCCCAGCTGTCTCAAAACCCGATATGGCGCATAAGGCTGGATACTCCTGAGTCCCATCAAGAGGAAATAAGGCCCGGTGGCTGACCTCATCCACAGGCAGCCATCCAAATGTCCACTCTATTTGGTTTGCACTGACGGAACGGAGGCGCGCTACCCACTCTGTGACCTCCTCTGGCAAGTTGATCCCGTACTTGTGTCTTAGAGGAACTTTGGGACCCCCAATATATCCGGCTATTTCTTCCAATATTGGGGTAAGTTCAAAATAAGTGAAATACGTTGTGGGTCGGGTCTTAGAATGTAACAACGCCTTTATGATGTCTCCCCTAGGATTAATCTTCAGCAACCTAGTGAGGCCTCCCAGGTATTGATTGGTCGTGTCTTGTCCCGATTTACCCAAATCATTCTACCACATATGCATTTCCAAAGGGATCTTGTTCAAGACTGTTATTGGCAAATTCTGATTCGTGCTCATTCTGCACATTTATTAGGGTGGTTAAGAAAAAAATCACGATTCAATTGACCCAAAAACAAAGCTGACATTTTTCAGATTTTTTTCTTATTATTTTTATTTCAAAAGTAAAAACCCAGCTTTGCAAATACGGCCTTTCAGCACTTCCGGGGAAAGCTTTTAAGGCAATGCTCGCTAATCGGCTAAAAATTTGAAACAGAGACCGAAGGCGGCTGTTCTTGCAAAAACAGCCTTCCGGCGTCCTTTTGGGGACAATCAACTATTTTTGACAAGAATGGCATCACCTTAACCATAAAAATAAAATCTTTATTTTTTGGGCTATTTTTGCAAAAAGGAAGTTAGACCCGATGGGGGTTGCCTACGTATCTCACACCCTGTGAGAATCAAACTGGCGTAGTTCGGGCAAATTTGTCACAATAAAACCAACTTTCTAAAACACAAAGATTTTCCCTTTTTTCTTTCTTTTCTTTGAAAACTACAAGATTCTTTTTTTTCAAAATTTCGGCAGAGATTCGGTATGTTTGGGACATTGGTTTTTCAAAACAGGCACTTATCCCTCTCAACCATCTAAGTTTTCCTTGTAAGCCGGTCAACATGCAAATCCGAAGCAAATGAATGCGCAAGTAGCAAGTAAGATGCATCCTAATGGTCTTTACATTTCGGGTACACCTGTCCTAGACAGACCCAACCCCTGTGTTGAGTCTCCAATGTTAAATGCACGTGATGCAAACAAACGTGCCTACTAGGGATCCGGCATGAGGCTAAGTTATTCTAAGTTCAAAAACCTGGGTATGTTGTACTAGACTGTGTACCCGAGCGGACAACTCGAGCCGAGGAGGGGGCTACGTACCGGGAACCAAAAGGCCATTCGGCTTAGTAACTTGTCCGAGCCTCTTTCTTATTTCAAGGTATGACACTAACAGAATAGGGAGTCTCGACCAGCGAGCACATCCCCGTAGATGAGAAGAGAAGGGTTTCTTAGCAGTTTTATATACAGTTTTAGATAATATCAAAGCGGTAAAAGCAATAGTTAGCACATTAGGGCCCAAACATGTAATAAAATCAGATAATAGATAAAGCCAAATATAACAATTCATCTAAGCTCGAATTCTGAACCATGAACCGGAGATTCTGGGTTCGATCCCCAGCAGAGTCGCCGGAGCTGTCACACCTCCTTTTTACTTATACCCCGTAAGGAATGTATATAAGGGAGTTTTTCCAATTAAAGGACAATCGAAACGGGATCATATTACTGAAGATTCAGAGTCGCCACTTGGGATAATTTATGGTGTCCCAAGTCACCGCTTCAAATCCCGAATCGAGGAAAAGATTGACTCTGTTTAACAGTCCACGAACCAGAAATCCGAGTAAGGAATTCTGTTAACCCGGGAGAAGGTGTTAGGCATTCCCGAGTTCCGTGGTTCTAGCACAGTCGCTCAACTGTTATATCCGGCTTAATTATCTGATTTTAAACAATTATGAACCTATGTGCAAATTTTATCTTTTAATCGCTTTTATTTAATTTTAAGAATATTGCAACACTGTTAAAACACGTCTGGAACCACGTCACATAAATGCACCCACGGTCTTCGACATATCTTGACATTGTTGAGATTTTGGATTTGGGTCACATAAATGCGCACCCGAGTTTAGGAAGGTAAATTATTAAAATAACGCACCTAAAGCAACTACGCGTTTGCAACTTTGCGAGGGCCATGAAATTTTACCAAATGGCACGCCTCGATTTTGAAGGATTAACGTTAATCAAGTGACGACCATGAATCGTATGCCTAATTGGTATGGCACGCAAATTATCTACAAGGATCTGTCAGTTGAATAAGGCTTAAGGGACTTACAATTATTTCTAAACTACAGCTAAACTCAAATCATTGATTTAAGGGTCAGTACTAGGTGAGGCCCAATATAAACTGAGGTTCAATTGGCATCTTGCTAGTCATAAACCCAAGTGTGATAAAAAAAACCTTTAAATCATATGAGACGGACTGGGCCAGCTATAGGCCCAATGTTACTGGGAAATTTTTGAAGGAGAACACAGCGTGGCCAAACCCGATCCAAACCCATGTCCGGTTGCCCATTAATGCCAATTCAGTATATGAAATAACTGGGCTCGAGGAAAGCCAGCTTGGTAGCCTGGTTGCGAAGAGGAAAGGCAGTCGCGATTGGGCCAACGATGACAGCCCAAAATACCTCCGACTCAACACATTAATATACTCCATGACTCACTTTAAGACAGAAGATAACGTGGAGGACATGAGTAAGTAAGATAAAGCACGATTACATTACACTATTTCAGAAATCCCTAAAAACATAGCTAACATTCATGGTAAAAGAACAATATCCATTTCTGAGCCCTTCAAGCAATTACAGTGTTCCAAACTTGCATCTCATCTATTCAGAGAATCAAGAAGTACCTGGAGATTGAAAAGAAATCAAAATGTAAGAGGTCAGTGTTCTACAACAGCAGAGCAACAACAGGATTCAACACCAAAGCTTAGCAAAAATGGCCAACTGAAGCCAATGGAGCAGTATCTACCCAACATAACTTAACCCAAAAATTTTGAGAGACCCAAATTTAAACCATCTCAAACATAGAAAGAATCGGAAAATGTTCAACCACTGAAAATTTCAACACTCAAGGCTAAAAATCAAGGGAATAGGTTCAAAGTTTCAGCCGTTTTGTTTTCTCTGGATTTTTGTTTCTAAAAAAAACCCTCCCTTGAATGGTAAGGACATGTGCCTTTATAGGCAAGGAAGTAGGGTAGCCCCAAAGAAATCACATTTTGCAATTAGACCCTTTTTACATTTTTATTTTTGATGAGAAAACCTTAGTCTAATAATCAAAGTTCCATATTAATCCCAATACTCAACTTCCTAGAAGTTTCCTAGGCTGTTACTGAGATTCCCTTACCCTTAGAATTTCCAAATTTACCCCTTAGGGTCCTGTTAATTACTCTAGCATAAATCCCCTGAGTCATGGGTCAACTTGACCTAGTACTAAACCAGTCCAACATGGGTCATGAGCCAAATCCATTTTGGGCTTTTCATATTTCAGGCTCAGATTGAGCCCTAATTTAACATCCCAACTTAATGAGCCAAAGGAAAAATCCGGAACCCATAAGACAAACCCAAAACCCCAAAAGAAAGGCATTGACTTAATTAATTTCGAACAATAACCAAATGAAACAGGATGATTATTAAACACTCATGCATGGACAAAATTGAAACGAATACATAATGAAAAAGAGAAGAAGAAACATAAAAAAAATGAAGAAGGACAGAAACAAGGAAGATACCTAAAAGGCTGGCCAAACCTTGAAGAACAGGACTCTTGGCCAACAATGAAAATAGCAACACAAGCACTATTTTGTCATTTGCCAAAAGGAAAAGAAAAAAGGACGAAAGACTTCGACTCTTCAAGCAGCCGGCGAGGCACAAACCTAACGACATCCCCTTGTCGAGAGTTTGATGTCAAACATGGCCATCTCCTGGGGAAACCAAAATAGGAAGAGAAAAGAAAAAGAAGAAATGGTACAAGGTCGAGTTCTCGGCAGGCTTAGATTTAAGATTTGGATGGATTGAGTAACTTTTGGATAAAACTAATGGCGGATTCTGAACGGGGAGACAACGGGGGTGATAGGGTCAAGATTTGGTAGAGTTTGGAGATACACCGCCACCGGTGGCGAATTCCGGTGGGTGGTGGGCGGTGGTGAGATGAGAGGTCTGAGAGATGAAGAAGATGGTTCAGGGTTACTCTTTCGGACAATTTTAATTAAAAGAGAAGGAGTTTCACAACCGTTGGATGCTGAAAAATGATCGGCTGAGATCAGTTTAATAGAGTTGAACTCAAAACGACGTAGTATCGCTTTCGTACTACGTCGTTTCGACGGCCTCCATGGCTGATCATTTGGACCGGGTTGTGGCGTAATTGGGCCTTAGTTTGGACGAGTTAATGGGGGACAACTTGGGCTGGTATAAGCTTGGCCCAGAACTAAGTTCGCTTTTATTCCCTTTTCCTTTTCATTTTCATTTTTTTCAATTTTTCTTCTAATTTCTTTTTAAATTAAAATTAAATAAAGCCTAAATTAATTCCTAATCAAATTATTATATCAAATTAAATTAACTAACTATAAATGATAATTACCACAACTAATCAAATACCAAATTAAAGAAAAACAACCAAAATTCGAAATTAAAATTAAAAGTGCAAAATAAACTATTTTGTGATTTTTCCCATTTTTTATAAAGCACTAAATTAATAATTAATGCAAAATTAGATCCTAAATGCAAATGCAGTGTATTTTTGTATTTTCATTAATTAAATAAAATAGACATGCACATACAAATGCAAACAATTATCAAAAAATGCCACAAAATCCACAAAATTGCAAATAGTGAAAAGAAGTTATTTTGTTTTGAATTTATGGGAGTAATTCATATAGGGAAAAAATTACATGCTCACACCTGGTTATGGATTCTTGATTTTCTTTGCAGCGTTAGTACAACTGGTGGTATGGATGGGCAGACTTGTTATCTAGTGCGGAAGGTCGTGGAAGCGTGTCTCACAGGAAGATTGTATAAGTGTGACATGTAGTCACTTGATTGATTGAAGATTTAAACCAAGTATAAAGATTGTGGTAATATAACTAATTTAAGAATTTATGCCTGGAGGGCACTCGGTATATTGGGCTATGGATGGTGGAGGTTTGCTCTGGTTATGATGGTTGTTTTTGAGTGATATGAGAAAAAGGAGGTTATTATGGACCCATGAAGGTTATTAGCCTAGTTCGGTGCGATTAGAGTCGACTTGAGGTCTGTGGATGGACTTAAATATGAAGGTGGGATCTATATCAGGCCGAATGCATTAATTTCAGCATAGCACTCCTTATAGAGGAGTATTTGAATGTTGGATGTTAGTTCGGCGTAAGCTATTTCAGGTAATAATATATTGTGCCATGTGAGTTGTGAAACGGCTTGATAATTTCTTACATGTTGAGGTTCCACGTAGCGAAAGTGTTATGTGCGCAAGATGGCTCTTGAGATTCAGATCATATATCGCACCTTAGTTGTGCTTGAGTTTTGTAGCTTATGGCGCTATATGTCTCCTCAGGGATAGTATTATGCACTTAGCGTGCTTGTGGCTGATATTCAGTATTTAGTAGTAATGAGCAATCTAGCTTGATGTGTATCTCCTTATATGAGTTCTATTTGTGGATCGGGTGGTACACCACCATGGGTATGTTGTTTGGAACGGGTTGCACGCCATAATAGTATGATGTTGAGTACAGTTTTCTATATTCTAATTTTTGTGTGTTTTGTTTCCCATTTTCCGAGGAAAGTTCGTATTAGTTGCGTGAGTTGAGTAGTCCCTTCCAGAGTTTATTTTCCTTATGTATCACGTTCTAGTTGGTAGCCTATTGGCACATTGTGGCATCATATGAGACTTTTGGTCATGTCTGGGGTGGCTTATTGCCTGAGCAATTCGTATTGGGTGAGACGAGATTATTGGATCTAGGATCAGTGCAATCGAATTATATGAAGTATATTAAAGAGCAAATACCGTTATTGGTTCAGAATGAGGTAATGATTCTTGTCAGGAGTATAGACTCAATGATTTGTTGACCCGACAGTTGGTTATGAATTTCCACACATCTCTTCCGTAGTGGCAGTATTGCAAAAGTTGGGACGAGATTTATATATGTCATGGGGTGTATTTTGAGCATCAGATTTGGGAAATATCGGCTTTTATGATTGGGGAGTGTTATTAAGGTCTTGGGAATGATGTGGTGCATGGTATGAATTCAGCAAGGGTATGCAGTCATGTTCTAGTACAGCGTGTAGTGATTGATACGGTGTTCGTTGGTTGGAAGCAGGCCTGACAGAGAATTTCAGGTGTTGAAATTTGGGTTCTAAGCTTGTTTGCATGAATAAAAGAGAATATCTTCAGATTTGCTCGAGCTAATATGCTCAACTGAGTTGTGGTAGCACGGGTAGGTGTACGAGGTGTTTAACTGTGATTTCAGACAACTCCAGCGCAGTTCTTAGCACGTTCTAGGACGAATGTATGTTTAAGTGGGAGGGAATGTAACAACCCGACTGGCCGTTTTAAGCTCTAGCATGTCGTTCGGCGATTTGAGGCCATGAGTGGCTCACTTCAGGCATTATGACTTGTACGCTTGGTCGGAATTGAATTTCAGGAAGTTTGGAAATTATTTGGAAAGAAAATCCTCATTTCGGAAGCTTTAAGTTGAAAGAATTGACTAAGGTTTGATTTATTAGTAAACGACCTCGGAATTGGGATTTGAAGGTTCCAACGGGTTTGTATGATGATTTTGGACTGGGACATATGTTCGGATCGAGTTTTGGATGACCTGGGAGCATTTCGGCGCATGTTGTGGAAGTTAACATTTTTGGAAGAATTTCATCAATTTGGGTTGAAGTCCATTTCAGTGTTATCGACGTCTGTTTGGGATTCCGAGTCTGAGAATAACTCCATATGATAATTCTGGTATTGGGAACGTGATCGGATGTGGATTTGGAGGTTCGTAGGTCATTTTGAAGTCATTTGGCAGAAGTTAGAAATTTGAAGGTTTTTGAGGAGTTTGACCGGAAGTGGACTTTTAGATATCGGGGTCGGATTCCGCTTTCGGAAGTTGGAGTAGGTCCGCAATGTCAAATATGACTTGTGTGCAAAATTTGAGGTCAATCGGATATGATTTGATAGGTTTCGGCATCGAACGAAGAAGTTCGAAGTTCTAAAGTTCGTCAAGTTTGAAATGGAGTGTGATTCGTGATTTTAGCGTTATTTGATGTGATTTGGGGCCTTGAGCTGGTCCGCATTATGATTTGGGACTGGCTGATTTGATTGGTTGGGGCCCCGGGGGCCTTGGGTGGATTCCGTATGGTTAACGAATCAAATTTGGAATTTAAAGAAGAAATGAAGCAGCTGCCTTCTGGTGTAACCGCACCTACGAGGCTTGGGCCGCATGTGCGAAGCCGCAGAAGTGGAAATGGACTGGGCTAGGCTGGGATAGCAGATGCGGTCATTTTGCTGCAGAACCAGAATTTCACCTGTGAAAGGAGAAGCACGGAAGCGGAGTAAGGGGCCTGGTGAAAGACAGCAGAAGTGGTAGTGGGGCCGCACCTGCAGGACCGCAGAAGCGGTCAAGTGACCATAGGTGCGAAAAGGTTGGAGGCAGTGTGTTCTTTTAAAAATGAGGATTTGGCTCATTTTTACCATATTTCCTCCATGGGAGCCGATTTTGGAGCAACTTGGGAGTGCCATTTTCATCACCAAGCATGGGGTAAGTTATTCATACTAGTTTTGAGTTAAATACATGAATATATACGGATTTGAGCACGGAAATTAGTGGAAAATTGTGAGATTTGGTAGGAAACCTAATATTTGGTATTTTTGGATTGTTACCATGAATTTGGGCAAGAAGTTGAGAATAAATGATATATTTGAGTTCATGAGTTTATGGGTAAACTTTATCTTCAAAAAATTTTGGAATCCGGCCATGTGGGCCCGAGGGCGATTTTGTCAACTTTTTGATTGGGTTTAGAAATTGTTGTAAAATGGATTATTATAAGTAATTGAGCATATATTAATGGGTTTGCATAATTATTGGCTAGTTTTGAAGCGTTATGCATCTATTTATGGGGGCTACATGCGCACGAGGTGACGAGAATTTGTGCGTAGCTACTATTATGCTTAAGTCCGGGTAGTCTAGGACCCAAAAGCATGCTTTACTTGAAATAATTGTAACCTTATTGACAGTTTAAATTGCTTTAATCCTATCAAAGTGGTAAATGATTTTCTAAAAGAGTTAAACTTCTTTTTCTTGACTTGTAAAAGAGAAATTGACACCTCATTAAATAATTATTTCCCTGATGAAGTCTTGATTGACTGTTTGAATGTGTGTTTCTATGTGTACATGCGTTACATGTAAGATTCGCGAGCGGGGTAATAGATGCATCTATGGTTCGCACCATTCGGCCCTCTGGTAGTGCATAGTTTAAATAGTTATTGGATCGGGTCGTACGGCCTCGGCATGATTTGCGCATTCTTGTATTGCTTGGCTTGTAAACTTATAAATGATAATATTGCCTCCCTGGCTTGAGATAAATGTATAAATGATGAAAAATAAATTTTGAAATTTCCCATTAATGAAAGAATTGTTTACTTGCTTCATGCTATTGACTTACAGCCATGTTTATAAAAATTCTCGAATTACTATAATATTGGTATATTATTATTAGAGCACTAGTAAGTGTCGAATTCGACCTCTCGTCTCTACTTCTTCGAGATTATATGTGATACTTACTGGGTACACGCTTTTTTCGTACTCATGCTACACTTATTGTACATTTTTGTCGCACAGGCTCATGTATGTCTAGTGGCCCAGTTTGGCGCAACGACATGATTGATACGGAGCGTTAGGTGAGTTGCACTCCTCGAGACGACCCGCAACCAACAAAGTCTCCTTTAGAGTACTATATTTTATTTTCTTTTTTGTCCAATTGTATTCCGGACAGTATCGTGTTGTATATTATTTTAAATCCTAAAAATTGCTCATGCACTTGTGACACCGGGTTCTGGGGTAATTATGGAATATTCAGTAACAAAAATTGTAAACACTCTTATTTATTCTGTGAAGATTACTTTTACCAGTTAAATTAAATGGAATTTATAGTTTCAAAAATATTAAAATGAGAGCTTAATTAATTATTTAATGTTGTCTTACTTGACAGTGGTGTCCGGCGCTAGCACGGTCCTTACTGGATTTTGGGTCGTGACATTATTTGATTCTTGACCTTGAACCATTTGTGAGGGGAGAATGTAATAAACATTCGTATATAACCTATATCAAACTAATATAGATTACTTTGTTCTCATAAGCAATAATTTAGCTATTAAGCGGAGGCACTCAATAAATTATTTTGCTAAATTAACTGTGATGTAAACCAACTTATCAAGATGAACTGTCTTGAATAGAAAATCTGGAAATTATGCGCTAAATTAAATTATTGAGCAAGTTACCTCGCAAATACCATGTTGCGGGTTAATAATAATCGCACATGTAACCATCTCATAGATGCATCTTATGTGGTATACATGACAGGTAAATGGGCCCATATTCACCTTTGATATTTCCAGCATTCATGGGATTCAATTTCAATTTTAGTTGGTCTATTAATTAATGAGAACAAGCAACATAAGAGAATTCATAAAGAACTTTCTAGTTCTTTAATATTTACCCATGTGAATTCTCTTTTATTTTTTTGCACATCATACTTAAATTAATATGATTAAACCAATTATGCCAACTGGATAAATTATCAATATTGATAAACTTTAGGTTTTGTAACGATCCGACCGATTATTTTGAATATTTGAACTTCGCTCGGTAGTTTACGAATATTACTAGCTCTGTATGACGTATTATGACTTGTGTGAATCGTCAGTTTTGGTTTTTAGGTTATTCGGAATCGATTTGGAAGAATGATTCTCAACTAGGAAGCTTTAAATTAAAAGAGTTGGCCAAGTTTGACTTTTAGTATTTGACCTCAGATTGGATGATGGTTCGGTAGGTCAGGATGGTGATTTTGGACTCGAGTGTATGCCTGAATTTGCAATTGGATGTTTCTAGAAGGTTTCGACACTAATTGGCGAAAATTAAAAATTTAAAGGTTTGGAAAGTTTGTAAGTTTGACCGAGAGTTGACTTTGTGGATATCTGATTTGGATTGTGATTTCGAGAATTGAAATAGCTTTGTTATGTCATTTATGACTTGTGTGCAAAATTTGGGTTCATTCCGGATTGATTTACTATGTCTCGACACGTGTTTTGAAAATTGAAAAGTTCATTCCGGATTGATTTATACCAATAAACTTCTACTTTATTGTGGCATTCTTTTATTTGTGTAGTATAGGCTGGAGAATAAAGCGGGTAGCTTTTTACATACATATTACCCCGTCACAAGTTGTAGTAATAGAAGATATTAAATCTTCTGATTATTTATAGTCTCAATATAACCAACCGCTTTCGCGAATACTTTAGAAACTCAATAAGTTTCTTTCTGATTTACTACGATACAATATCTTATTGATAATCAATTTTATTTCTCCAAAATAATAATAATTGGCTCTTCCAGAGCTCTCAATTAATTTGGCATTACCACATACTCATTAACATTCATATGGTGAATATCTCATTTAAAGAGAAAGTTACCATTATGGTCATGGTCAAAATTATATTCAAGATCTGTTTCTTGCATTACTGTTATCCTTTAATAATCACATTACATATTTTGGCGTATAACAGGTACGTGACCAATGACCATTTATTCCATAATAATGATAATATTTTCTTATATCATCTCAAACCTCCTTGTAGAGGTGAGTGTGGTATATTCGCTGTCGCGCCCCCTTTTTTCATTCGTGGAGAAAGTTCGGGTTCCGACGTTCATGGGGGTAATAACTCATTTCCTTTTTGGAATTTGGGTATTTGAAGAGTCTCCGCCCAACGGATTAAGGTGCGTTAGGGCACCTGGAGCGATTAACTCTTGGATAGGTTTGCATTACCAGAGATTTAGGGTAAGGGCTCGAAATAACCTTGAGGGGAAGGTGTTAGGCACTCCTCGCGGTCCACAACGGTGGGTCCCAGGCGAACTTATACTTGTGAATTAGTCCTTTTTAACAAATAAATAGTTCTAACACATACTTGCAAATAAAGGCATGTTTTGGCATTTTTAAGCACATGTATGGTTTAAGTAATGCAACAAAGGGAAAAGACTTGAACAAGTGGCACATATATAAAGGAAAGTAAAATTTATTTAAACAACGGGAATTGGGAAAGAGGGGTCCTAGGTTGGTTAGCCTACATGATAATACCCACACAATGCCCGGTAATCACTCCTCAACGAGAGGCTACACGTGACATTAGCGCGTAGTCATCATATCATCACTACCCAATTCCCCCCTTGGTCATAGCCTAAAGCATTCTAGTAACCTTGAAAAATATCCTATGCGTGCACTACCCGTCCTTTCCTCGTGGCCCTGGAGGTATTTTAGGACCTCTACTTTTAGGTAGTTCTAGACTATCCTAAGATATTTAAAGAAGAAAAGTCTAAACGTCAATCAAAACAATTAGGACTGCATTTTAAAAAATGGAACAATTAAAGGCTCGTATTTACCTCCACAAACCTAGCAAGTGAGTGCACGTCTCAAACAACAGTTTCAAGTATTTAATTGAAAAAACCTTAGAATATGATATCTAGGTGAGCAGAAAGTATACAACATTGAATTAGGACTGAAGTGTCAAAGACCTATTCAGCTTGCCTACTGATTTTAGACTTATGATTGTGAGCAGTCTTAAATAACAAAGCGTAGTTTTTATAGTTGCAGGATTTTAATTGCCCTATAGGCTTGCCTAAGCGCATAATAGTGATGTCCTAAGAGCATGATATCTATATTGATTAGGAATGCAGTAAAACAATGGGAAAAAAGGACAACTTGAGATTCTATAGACATGCTTTCTAGCGGCGTTTAATTGAGGCAATGTTTGAAAACTTTTAAAGAAGCGGATAGATTTAGTTAATTAAACCACTTCACAACATATAAACACGAATTGAACTGACTGAACTGTTTTAAGTCTTACAGGTAAGACTTCTAATTAAGCATAAGGTAAAACAAACAGCATTCATTTAACCTAAGTGAAACCCCTATAGGCATGGTATCTATAGAGCTAATTTTAATCATATAGGCATGATCTCTATTATTAAAGCCATTTTTAGATCCTATATGCATGGTTTCTAATTGTGTGGAAGTATAACAAACATAACAAACACATTTGAATCAACATGGACCCTATAGGCATGGTATCTACCCAATTTACCCAATATATATATAACTACCCTCTTTTTTCACTAATCACCCCACTATTTGTTTACAATAATTATTACAAACCAATGAATCAAATGACAAATTTACATAAATAGAAAATTAATCTATAGGGAGCCTAAAGTAGGCCCAGATGATTTCCAAGCCTCCAATAGCCTCAAATGCCCAAAGTTCCATAGCCAAATTCTTGTCTAGGTGTGTCAGAGTTCCCTAAGGATCTCAAGGATCCCGGGCAGTGCTCACACCTAGACCTTTTCACAAATAATAACTGATTTAGGTGCAGTGTGGAAAGGCAAGATCTGACATGCCAGAGTTCAGAGAGATTTCAAGGATCTCAAGGCAGTACACATATCAGAGGGGTAGAACCTAGTATTCTAAGAGTGAAGTGAAAGTGCTTGACATAGTTTTGAAAAGGTTTTGAAAAGAGTACAAACATGACTTTAGGAGTGAAAAGGTTTTCTGAAACAAGAAATAGTTTGGTGGTAAAAGACTGTTTGAAAAGAGTACCAAAACTCTTTTGAAGACAGCAGGGAATCAACTGGTCATAAAACATCCAGATTCAGAAACACTCAACAAACAGATCTCATATGGGGATAAAGGGATTAGGGCACATAAGAGTCATATTGGGGGTACATGGATAGGGTATAGAGGAAGCATAATGTTAACAAACTGCATAAAACACTTAGGGTCTTAGAGACTTAGCAGGCTAGTCATGGACAGTAAATAGTTAAGACATAGATCACATTTGTAATACAGAAAACCTGACATGTCTTGAACAGGATTAAACATTTAGGCATGGTCAATCACATACATCAAATAGCCAACATGATCACATAATTAGGGGATTGAACAGATATTCACAAACATACTGGTTAAGTATCAAATAACTAGGTGAAGTGTAGATATGCTAATCATCCATTGAACAGGACAGAGTTTAGACATGCTAGGCAAAGAAGTAAGCAGGAATACAAGTTGAATTCATAGCTAATGAACTAGTGCAGGAATGAAACACATAGGGTTTGGATTTTAAAATTTAACTAGAGACATACATGTTGAAGAAAAGTGTGCAGAATATAAAGCAGATGTAGTTCCAATATCTAGCATTGGCTTTCAGCCGGCTAGACCAGTGAATATCACAAGTAGCAGAGGAGAAAAAGAGAGCTTTAGAGTGTAAGCATGCTTTTGTGAACTAATGTTCATTGTCATAAGTGAGAATATGAGGGAGTTTATATAGTAATCAAAAGCTTAGAAAAATAAGGTAAGGGATCAATTAAGTAGCAATTAGAGAAATTCAGGGAACCAATCACATGTAAAATCAACAAGTCTTCCCTTTATTCAAGGGATAATCAATGGTAAAAGCAGGACAGATACTTAAGGAAGGAAATCGAGTACAGAGTAGGTAATTAGGGGTGAATGCACAGGGGTTTCAATTAAGGAAACAATCAGTAAGAATCAGCAAAATAACAAATAAGGCAAGGGGAAATTAATTAAGGTAAGTAGTTCAATTAAACCGAGTAGAGAGGTAAGAATCAAAAGTTTCGTTAAGGAAAAGTGCTCAAATCAAACCAGGAAATAAGGACTTCAGAATAATCAAGGATTCAATAAAAGAGAAAATTGCATAAAGAGTCAGCAAGTTTAGCGGATAGAATAAGGTAAGAAATGAATAGTCAGGATTCGACACATAATTTTAACAAAACAAATAGTTAAATCGACATTGATTCAAGGAGAAAGATATATGTCTTAACATGAATAGTCAGGATGAACACAAACATATAGAATCAGTGAAAGGTTGAACTAAGAAATTCAGTAGAGGCATATTAGGACAAGAAAATCATGAGACATTCAAATGGCTAAAGATAAATCACAAGAACCAAGGCAAGAACACAATCAGTACACCAGTACTCAGAAACCAAACAAAGAATGTCAAAAATTAGGGTTTTTAGTATAAACGAGTTAAGGTTGTAGCAAACTTATGAAATTAGTCAAAACACATAAGAAGCAGAAGATCAAACACTCAAAAATTACCAAATGTTTTGAAAAAACAAATTTCCGGAAACCCTAATTTTATAGAAAGATGAAAAATCACTCGAAAATCATACGATTCTTGTAAAGAATCACAAGGTTATTGTAAAACTCATATGAAACAAGTCTAAATCATCTCAGATCTATACAGATCTAAGAGGTTCAGAAGAAAGAAATTAGGGTTTCGAGGAGAACAACACAGAGGTGAAGAAACATGCTAGAAACCCATAGATCATAGTCGATGTAGGATGATCTTACTCGGAATCCCACTGGAATAACCTGAAACAAGCGAGAGAGGGGCTATAGATGTAAGCCAACTAACAATGGTCCTTTGAGGACCCTGGAGATGGCAATACCAACGTGAGAGAGGCTACTACAGGCTTGGAGGTGGTGAGAAACCACCATAGATAACCATAGATGAGTGACGGTGAGGTCCGATTAGGGTTAGATTTGAGAGAATTTGAGAGAAGAGAGGGATTTCAGGCGGTGGATGGTGGAAAATGAAATGGTTTGGGAGGATCGTTTGGTTTATTTTAGGTAAGGGTTGTTTGTGGCCAAGATTGAAAGGGTTTTGGGGTCGGATCGGGTAATAGGGTTTGGGCTAGGTAAATCTAAATTGAAATTGGGCTGCTATTGGGTTGAAATAGGGCTAAAATTGAAATAAAAATAGGCCAGATTTTAAATAGCCACTTTTAATAACTACATAATTTATAAAAATAATAAATGAGTTTCAAAAAATATTTTCATGTACTAAAATGATTTAAAAAAGTTATCTAATATTTTAAAAATATAAAAAACCATTTTATGCATCAATAATATAATTATGCATTAGTATGGGCTATTATTGCAAAGATATACAATTTAGCCTAAAAATATAAATATAATTAGAAAAAATACACTAAAAATATTTAAACACTATGTTGGCATAAATAAAGAATTTAGATGACTAAATCATCACAAAAGTAATTTGGAGGATAATTATTGGATACTTTATAAATAAAAGAGAAGAAATAAATTGATTTGGAGATTTTTAAAAATTATAGAAAAATTATAAAATTATTTATGCATGATTATAACTGCATATGTGCTATTTTGAAAGTATATATATGTATTAAAAATATATGAGGAAAAATTGGGTATCAACATTTACTACCACTAGCATGTTCATATTCTTCCAAGAATAAATATGTATTCATAAATCACATGTTGTCATATTCACATCATGAATGGACCATAATCATCTATTTATGCTTTACAAAATCTCATGTCAAATCGATGATAAATATTACTTTCACAGAGTGAAGGATTATTTTGAGAATCCTTATTGTTCTCATTACCATAATGATGACTATTATAATTTTGTCTATTGCCACGTCCACATCTATTATTACCTTAATGGTAACAATTTTGTCTTCTTTCAGACTTATCACATATTGCTATCACATTCTATTAAGAGAATGAGAATGAAGCAAATTCAATGGGACTAGTTTTCACTTCTTGTGTCCATAATCATACATGAATTTGATCATGGCAAGACATAGAAATTTTTCCATTTCGGGTGGTTATAATTTCTCACAAACTCTATTAGAGTTATAATTGTCTTTACTTGTATTTAAAATAAAATTATAGAATTTTCAAGAATTTAAAAGAGAAAAATAAGATAAAATACTTACCTTAAATCCAGAATAGAGAATTTATTCCTAAAGAAAGTTTACGGAACAACTGACAATCATCATGCTCAATATTATGTACAAGTTGAGCACCATGTGCATATCCCAAATTAAAATAACTGTCCTCTACTCGATTGGTTAGTGTCTCGTGCTGATAACGTGTTATAAAATAATAAAAAGAAGAAGAAGAGAATTGCAGAAAAAAGTATAGAGAGAGAATTCTTATTGATTTGCGATCAATTACAATGGAATAGAACCCTTCTATTTATAGGGAAAGAGTGACTTAGCTACCAAGTAATAATCTCTAAAATCTATCTAAAATATAGACATTCACCTTAAATACAATTCTATTTATAACGGGATCCATATTTTATTTTTCTTCCTCTCTTTTCTGACATAAAAAAATATAGCTGCTTATTCTTAACTTCTTCATATTTAAACGTCTTACTATTTCTGGAAAAGTAGAGCTTTGCTGATATTTTCTTTTCCAGCTAACTCCTCTCTATCTTTAGGTTTTCCGGTGAGATTTTATCTTTTTCAAGTTGGTTAGTGTTTGGATAGAAAATTGGGTACTGAGTTGTGTTTACCGTGAAAATGGTAATAACAATTAAATTTGATTATGGGACTCTAAAAATACGTGATCTATTTTTATGCTAGTTGTTAAGCATATGATGTTATGTGTGAGAGTTAGAAACAAGATAAGAGTTAAGAATAAGGTGATAACCAAACCGATAGGTAACAATCGGGGCCTCGAGCTTGTCGATTCGGGGGCCTCGAGGTCGATTCCGGAGCTCGGCTTGGAGCTTTCGAAGGTGGTCGAGGTATGGCTAACAGTTATAATAAGATCAACGAAGTCTCTTTATGGCCAATGATAAGCAATAAATGATGAACAATAATGAAGATAATAAATGAAAGCAATAATATCAAAGAATGTGTTAGAGAGCAGAGAGAATGGTCTTGTATATTTCGTGTGGAGCAACTGAAGCAACAACAGGAGTTTACAAAATGACAAGGATCCCCTTTATATAGGAGGAGAATCCCAACATAGTACAAAATACATTAATGACAAATAAGTGGAGATGGGACAGCTAGGTGACACCCTGATTCAGGGTTAGGATAGTCCACTAGGCTATGTCAGTCCTAGCCATGTACCTTGGGAACTCCCCATTTCTACCATAGTCGTGGTCAACATTATCCCAAGGTCGGGCGTCGATGAACCTCGAGGGAGGAAACTCGACCATAGCCTTGTAGCCTCGAGGCTTCGAGATGATCTTCTGAGGTGCCTCGATGACGAGGAACTGGACCCTCCGATTTCACCGCATACAGATAGTCCTCGTGTTTCTTAGAGAGGAGCGACAAGAAGCGATTTTGACATCCAACTCTTCGAACTTCCCGTGATGATGTCATGTTGATGATATCATACTTATGAAGACTTCACGATAATCAGGACATCCCATGGACTTGTCTTTTCAGTGTCATTCAATGCGCTGCCGATTCCTATTCTTCAAAGCGACAGTATCGCCGTCGATCCAGTTTCCAATGACGTATTGATTGCGCCCGCCGATCCGTCTTTAAAGGCACTGATGTCGTTGTTGTCCATACTATCACCCCTATAAATGGGGGCCTTCCGATACTATCTTTTATCCAAGTTCCTTTCAACACCTTTCCATCTGTTTCTTCCCACTATCCTCCTCCATTGCTACCCACCATGTTTGGGGTCCATGGCCTTAAGGTCTTATGGCGACGTTCTCATCAGCCACGACATGGCCTTTTGCCTGGACTTTTCTTTACTGAGCGAGATTATATTGTCTTGTCGCTGTTGTTGTTGTTGTTATGGTTGTTACTATTGTTGTTGTTGGTTCGAGGTGATGAGATAGGGGGCGACTTCTTTTGACTTAGGAGGGCATTTGGACTCTACACCGCTTCTCGGGAGAGCGTTCGGACTATACACCGCTACTCGCTCTCCTACCCTGTCCTGGTGTGACACTTCATCCCCTTAGTTTTCCAATGGATAAAATGGCGCAACCAGACATTAGACTTGCATGGCACAATGTCCCAGAAGGCAGACCCAGAGCGGCCGTGCAAGTAGGGTTGATGCCTGCCGAATCTTCAACCTCTGGCTTTGGCGGGCTATGTCTCTTTTTTTGCTTCTTCTGCGTCACTTTCCTATTCTTCATCTTCCCATTTTCCTCTTCTTCATCTTCTCCCTCGGAGATATTATTCTGGAGGACCGAGATTAAACCCCAGAGAAGGTGGCGATCGAAGATATTGTCGTCGGGGATGCATGCCCGAAGAGATGGTGCTCGAAGATGCTGCTGCCGAGGATGCACCTTTGAGAGTAGTCTAGGATCTAGGCTTTTTACTATATGTGTACCCTTTTGCTTTTTTGTTTCTGTGTAAGGACCCTTCGTGGGATTTTGTAATCATATGTTAGGACCCCTTGAGGGCTTTTGTAATCAAGTTTTCTTGAATACAAAGACGTTTTCCCAAGTTTATCTTCGATGCTTGCTATATTTCCTTTCACTTGCACTTATGGAGACTATGAATGTGTGACTCTACGGGCTATTGCAAATATCCAACCCAGATGCGAGTGTTTTTTCTAAACTTTGATTGACTAATACGACCTCTCATGGAACCCTTCGTTGTACCTTGGATCGAGCCTGGATTGAACTGATAAACTTGGGTCGTCGGGACCCTTACTTCGAGTTGAATGAAAGTAACGCCTCGAGCCTTGAGACTGTGATTTATCATTTAGACCTTGCATTAATCTTTAAGGGAAATTTGCCCCGTGGTTCGAGGATAGGGACTGCCTTTATGCTTTCGAGAGCAGTCCCCGAGTGGGGGTTCATTCAAAACCTTGGCCACCCGAATTCAGATGGTACCCCGGGGCCAAGCCCGTATGGGTGGAGTTCGAGTGCTTATTTCCTTCTTGAGTTTTGTAATGATGCCAATAGCTTCTTAGAGCCTAAGTTCTCTTTGATGGAGGTCCTCGAGGTCGGGTACCACCTAGGGACTTGCGACGATGTTGTTGGCTTCTTAGAGCCTAACGTTTCTTTGATGGAGATCCTCGAGGTCGGGTACCACCCCGAGACTTGTAATGATGTTATTGGCTTCCTGGAGCCTAATTCCTTTTTGACGGAGGTCCTCGAGGTCGGGTACCACCTCGGGACTGGCAATGATGTTGTTGGTTTCTTAGAGCTTAACTTCTCTTTGATGGAGGCCCTCAAGGTCGGGTACCACCTCGGGACTTGCGATGATGTTGTTGGCTTCTTAGAGCCTAACTTTGATGGAGATCCTCGAGGTTGGGTACCACCTCAAGACTTGTAATGATGTTATTGGCTTCCTGGAGCCTAATTCATTTTTGACGGAGGTCCTCAAGGTCGGGTACCACCTCGGGACTAGCAATGATGTCGTTGGTCTTTTAGGCAGGCGTATCGTTGCCGCTTTTTCCATATATAGGGTTGTATCTGCTCCTTTGGAGATCCCATCATTTTAAGTAGTTACCCTTCTTTTTCTGCGTCAAGTCTTTCATTACTTTAGTACTAACATACTTGCACAGATCCCTGCTTTAGTTCTCTAATTTTGCCATAGCCATGACTGCTACGTCGGGGTATGTCCGGCAGAGAGGGGAGAGTTCCGCCTCCGACATTCAGGACCAACGAGAGTATACCTTGAAGACTACTTCTTTGATAGGAAAAGAGCATCTTGGGTTAGTGAGAAAAGACTGCGGATGGGGGGAGAAAGTAGTGTTACAGACATTTCCCCCGGATGAGGGCATCACGGATCGTACCGATGGATTTTTGAATGTGTACACATATCCTTTCACACTAGACCCCCTTGATAGGGTTGTGCTCGACTTTTGTTTAAAGTATCGGGTTACCTTGGCGCAGATCCAACCGTCATTTTGGCAAACAATGTTGATGATGAGATTTTTCGTGGAGAAGGCGGGGCTTGAATTTACGCTCAGTCATCTTATTAGGATGTACCGGCCCTTTCACCATCGAGGTCTGCTAACCTTGCAATGTCTATCGACCATGCTCTTCATTGTTGATAATGAGGAAAATGGAGACCGGGAGTGGATGAGTTACTTCGTCCGAGTGCGGACCGATGTCATTATCCCTGTGGGGCTTATGCCATTCCCTGAGGAATGGAACTATACACGTAAGTGGTGCATTTCGTGCCCTCTCAGTTTTGTGTACGGCGAAAGCTGGTTTTGTAACCGTGCCTTCTTTTCTTTATCTGCAGCGGTTTCATAGGCACTAGGTGGCGTTCCGAATCTGCCGGATTGGGTTCGGAAGTTGGTGACCCACTCGACCTGTGATGAGCGCAAGTGGCAAACTTTGTCCTGGGGCAAATGGGAAGCAAAACATCGTGGTTCGTGTTGTGCTATTTTTTCCTTTCCCTTCCTTCATTTGGAGAGGCATCTTCCCTTTTTGCGTATTAATCTTGCTGTTGTAGGCATCGGAGAGCCTTCCGAGGTGAGGCCATGCTCCTCCGGAGAAGGGGAAGGGTTGCCAGCTTCCAGGCTAAAGAACGACAACAATGAGCGAGACATGCCTTTACAGGACGATGGCGCTCAAAGCAAGGCAAAACGGGACCGGGGCTTCAGAGTGGAAGCATCATGGCTTCAGAGCGGAAGTATCATCCGAGCCTGCCGCATCCGTAGTTCCTGGTTCTAGAAAGATGGTTTTTCCATTGTTGTCGCCTTCTTTTTCTATCGACAGTACTTCGAGGGATACTAGAAACTCGGGGTCGCATACACCGAGCGACCGTGCCTCGATCGGAGTTGACCCTTTTAGAGATGAGGGAACTGGGTTGCCAGATGTGTGCTCGGCCTTCAAGGAAGCCCAGCGGCTTCACTTCATGGTGAGTTTCGGCACAGGCCTTTCGAGATCCTTTGCGATGAAAAGGAAGTCGAGTTGATACACTTGCGACATGAGGTGAGCCGGAGCTTGAATTATGAGAACTACTTGAAGGAGCATGTAATTTTCTGTCCCGGGTGAGTGTATATTCCGCCTTCTAGCTTCTGAGGCTAAGGCTTCATTTATTTCAGTTGCAGAAAAAGATGGAGGCCCTAGAGCGCCTTCGGGATGAAGCTGGCCGAGACTTAGAAATGAGATAAGAGTTAAGAATAAGGTGATAACCAAACCAATAGGTTAACAATTGGGGCCTCGAGCTTGTCGATTCGGGGGCCTCGAGGTCGATTTCGGAGCTCGGCTTGGAGCTATCGAAGGTGGTCGAGGTATGGCTAACAGTTATAATAAAATCAACAAAGGCTTTTTATGGCCAATGATAGGCAATAAATGATGAACAATAATGAAGATAATAAATGAAAGCAATAATATCAAAAGAATGTGTTAGAGAGCAGAGAGAATGTTCTTGTATATTTCACGTAGAGCAACTGAAGCAACAATAGGAGTTTACAAAATGACAAGGATCCTCTTTATATAGAAGGGGAATCTCAACATAGTACAAAATACATTAATGACAAAGAAGTGGAGATGAGACAGCTAGGTGACACCCTGATTCAGGGTTAGGGTAGTCCACTAGGCTCTGTCAGTCATAGCCGTGTACCTTGGGAACTCCTCATTTCTACCATAGTCATGGTCAACATTATCCCAAGTCGGGCATCGACGAACCTCGAGGGAGGAAACTCGACCAGAGCCTTGTAGCCTCGAGGCTTCGAGATGATCTACTGAGGTGCCTCAATGATGAGGAATTGGACCCTCCGATTTCACCGTATACAAGTTGGTTAATTTAACTAGGTTCAGGATTTAAAATAAGACCAGTAATAAAGAGCCATGCAAAATTTGAATAAATATTTTTAGAATTATTGACGGTTAGTCATAAAGGCAGAAATAAGCCTGAAAAATAACCATGGGGTATTTTTGAATTGATAGGTGGATGAAGGATATTTATATCGTAAGGCAATAGTTCAGGACTAGTTTTAGCTCTTTTCCGTTATATTTAATGTTTGTATGGTTCAACTGTCACCGTGAAAGCATATAGCTGATTACATATAATGCCCATTGTCACACCTCCCTTTTTACCTACCCCGGAAAGGGTATAAGAGAGTTTTTTTCCAACTTAAAGTGACAATCGAAATGGGATTATTTATCTAAGAATCAGAGTCGCCATTTGGGATAATTTATGGTGTCCCAAGTCACCGGTTCAAAACCCAAATCGAGGAAAAATTTGACTCTGTATTACAGTTCGCGAATCAGAAATTCGGGTAAGGAATTCTGTTAACCCGGGAGAAGGTGTTAGGCATTCCCGAATTCCGTGGTTTTAGCACGGTCGCTCAACTGTTATTATTGGCCTATTTATCTAATTTTTAGAACACTTTCAAACCTATGTGTGTTTTTACCTGCTTTTAATTAATTTTAGGAAAGATTTCAACGTTATACAAAACACGTCTTTGGATCACGCCACATGAAATGCACCCACGATCCGTGACATATTTTGTTTAACGTTGTTAGGATTTGGATTTGGGTCATATCAAATGCACACCCGACATTTTAGGAAGGTAAGTTATTAAAGTAACGCACCTAAAGCAACTACGCTTGCAACTTTGCGAGGGCCATGAAAATTACTAAATGGCGTGCCTCGAATTCTAAGGATCAATACAAGATTAATTAAATGAGAGCCATACAATGGTCATTTTTGTTGGGCATGGCTCACCTCAATTCTAAATTAAAGAGGCATTCAAACTAAGCTTTGGAGGGCCATAAGCTATTTTGCGTTATTTAGTATGGCTAACCTCATTCTAAAAAAACATTAATTGTTTAAAGAAAGATGCAAGATTCCTAGTTACTCAAATATTGCCTAATGGATTTGTTGAAGGCCAAAAGAAAGTAATACTTCATTTTAAAGAAAAACTCAAGCCCAATCAACGAGCCCAGTCCGTATGGGTCATGTGCAAATAGAATATTCTGAGATACACATGTCGAACCTCCACAACAACTGAAAGCAGTCAGATTTTTAATGTGCCAAATTAACATTAAACCAAAAGCCATTGCAAGCTTTGGGGCTCGAAGTAGGCCCGTCATGATGAAGGTCGACAAAACCAAAACAGCTCAAAGCTGTGCATTCGTACTTGAGAATGCTTTCGCCACTTGGGATGGCTTTAAGCCTAGATTTTACAAACTAACAATTAATTTAGATTAAAAGCTAAGCGGGATTAAACCTACAATTATGCATGACTCTTATCTAAGGGACACAAATTGCCTAATTAACTTCCGTATTTACAATTGTCTTAACATTGAATAATTGGCCAAATGTTCCCAAATCAAACCATCACTAATCCATTATGGATCATGAGTAAACATGTTGGAACTATGGACATCAGTCCTTTAAATAACTTCACAAGAACAGTCATACAAATTTCAAATTCATTCAAACCTTGTCTTAATCCATGTACATGATAAATGGAGACTTGTAAAGGGGCCTGATGAACAAACATGATCTCAAACCTTAGGCTCATGGGCAAACATGCTTATAAAACAATATCAATACACGTACAAGCCAAACACCTAACATTTTAATGGATTCAGATAAACATTAGAACCAAAACCTTACTTATTTTTGACAGAAACTTAAGCAAAAAATCTGTGATCCAGAGTACAAATCAAAATAAACTGAATAATTGAGGCCTACAGTTCATTTGCCATACAAACAATCCACAAACCTTCTAATACATCTTCTAAACATGTTATTTAATGTTGAAACTAAATAATTGGCTAAAACACAAACCCCATTTTATAATACCAGTATGAGCTCGTTTAACATCTACCATTACCAATCTACTACATGGTATTTAAACAGTAAGGAAAAAAAAGAAAACTATGGAAAATATAGCCTATATTCCATCGGATTCCACTTGATTCTCATAACCAGCATTCAATCAGTATTTTTGGACTAAGGAAATACCTGGAAATGAAAGTAAAAGGGATAAGATCAGCAGTAGCAACAACAGTATCCAGCAGCAAAAAGAAGCCACAGAAAAAAAACAGCTTTAAACCAAAGACTGATGCTCAAAAATCAAAAATCCACAACCAGAACTTCAAACCAAGCTTTTAAACCACCAGATTCAAATCATTTGAGCCCAGATAAGTTAGAAACTATTTCAGGAATTAGAAACTGAAGAGATCACAGAAAGAATTCAATCAAACAGTGAAAAGTAGCCGTTTGTATTTTTGGATTTTTATCTCCTAGGTCTCTTTTTTATTCTGTCCGTTCTCCTTTAGTCTTTTCCTAAGCAAGCTTTATATAGGATCTCTTAAGGCAACCTAAAATCAATTCCCCATTCACAAATGCCCTTTCCCCAATTTCTTAATTGATTCCACTGAATTCTTTGCTCTTTATTTTATTCAATAATGCACTCCTAAACCCTACCACTATTAGAAGCTTCTTAATTAGTTAGGTAAGGTTCACACAACCTAAATAATCCCTAGGCTACCCTTACAACCCCTGTTAATTACTCAAACTTAACAAACGGGTCAAATTGACCCAAAGTCCTTGAGCTACTGTCTGTGATCCAAACCAATTTTTGCGATCATATGGAAGGTAGAAAACAAAATTGACTACTTAAATGGATTCAACATACGACTGATTAATAACAACTACTATATGACTGATTAATATCAACAAACAAACATGAAATTAGTTAGGTTATTAAAACAAACGACCTAATTAGATGAACTAAGTCAGCGGACCAATAAGAATCATAGAACAACTTTCACAAAAAGAAACAAAGGGGACAACGAGCAGAGAACAGTTTGAACTCAACAGATTGGTCGAGTTTTCAAAGGGAGTAAAAAAATCTAACTAAAGAAAGTGAGAGGAAAAAGGAGATGAAATGGATTAAAAGAATGAAAACACTTACCATTTCAGAAATCAACAACCTGCTGTAGACCTTGATTTAACGAGACTGATATTACACATTTGTTCTTTGTCAAGAACAACTGAGAAACATCAGTCTTCGTCGAATCTAATCTTCAAAACTTTGATAGAAACATCATCATATGACCATGCATGCCACTAGGTTTTATTGAGGACAATCTTAGATTTTTAGGGCTCGACCTCAGATTTAAGATTTGAGAGATTCTGGCAATATTCGAGGGAAAACAATAATGGATTTGGTACGAGGGATATATGGGGGTTAGGTGGTGTTGATTTGGGGTCGATTGGGTAAGTTAGGGTTTAAGGGTCTGACTTTCGATCCCATATTCGAAGAGTTCGACTGTGATTCGAAGGTAATGGGTTGAGGATTCAAAACGGGGAGATGAAGGAGAGTCGATGGTGTGAATTTGGGGTTGTTTGGTGGTTGGCTGCCGCCGTAGGCGATTTCCGGCAGGCGGTCAATGGTGGTTTGAGGCGGCGATTTTGGCTGGTCTCTGAAGAGAGATTAGAGACGATGAGGGGGGGGGGGGGTTCTGAGGGGGTAAGGGGTTTGAGGTTTTGAGTATATTAAATTGATGATTTAATTAGGGTCGTTGGATGATTGGAATCCAACGGCTCTGATTAAATCATTAATGAAAAACAGGGTTGTTTTGTTTCACTGGGGGGAACCGATTTGGTTCTGGATCAGGTCGGGGTTTGGGAAATGGGCGAGAATCTGGACCGTTTGATCAAACTAATTCAACGGTCCAGATTAAAACACCTGAAACGGCATCGTTTGCATTAAGCTGGAGACGGACCGGTTATTGGGGCGGGTCTGGGCCGGTTTTGGTTGGGTTTTGAGGATAATTGTCAAGTTTGGCCCAAATACAGCCTTTTCTATTTCCTTTTATTTTCATTTCTTTTTCTTTCCCAATTTCTTTTAAATTAAACTAAAATAAAAACATAAATTAATTCCTAATCCAAATTATCTAATTAATTTAATTAACTCTAAATTATGACTACCACAACTAAGTTAAGTACCAAATTAAAGGGAGAATTACCAAAAAATCAAAAATTAAAAAGCAACAATAACTATTTTTTGTGATTTTCCATTTTTGTAAAGCTACTTAATTAATTCTTAAAAATGCAAAGTTAAATCCTAAATGCAAAAAAATGCAACATATTTCTTTTTATTTTTAAATAATTTAAATAAAATAAACATGCACAGACAAATGCAAACAATAACAGAAAATGCCACAAAAAATCCGCAAAATTGTGAACAATGGAAAAAATTGTTTTGTTTTTGAATTTATGGGAATAATTCATATAGGGCAAAAATCACGTGCTCACAGCTGCCCCTCTTTGCTCGGAAACACGAAGAGTTTTCTTGCAAAGATCAAGTGAGCGGATACGAGCGATTTTTGCCCATTTGAATACTCCGTGGGAAGCATCTTTGAAAGAATCTGACCGAACCTCTACTTCAAAGGTTTCCTACATATCCTTGGCTATAAAGGAATCAGGTCAGTGTAGTTCGGGAAGTTTCGGTAGCTGGGACTGTCACACCTCCTTTTTCCGTACCCGAGAGGGTACAAGGGAGTTTTTTCCAATTAAAGGACAATCGAAACGGGATTGGTTTGTTTATTTCAGAGTCGCCACTTGGGAGTTTTAGGGTGTCCCAAGTCACCAATTTTAATCCCGAATCGAGGAAAAGAATGACTCCATATTACAGTCTGCGTACCAGAAATCCGGATAAGGAATTCTGTTAACCCGGGAGAAGGTGTTAGGCATTCCCGAATTCTGTGGTTCTAGCACGGTCGCTCAACTGTTATATTCGGCTTGATTATCTGATTTTATACAAATATGAACTTATGTGCAAATTTTAACTTTTTACCGCTTTCATTATTATTTTCTACAAGGAATTGCAACGTTGTGAAAATATATCCCGAACCGCGTTACAATCAATGTACCCGTGGTCGTCGACACATTTTGACTCTATTGAGATTTGAATTTGGGTCACATCAATGTGCACCCGTGTTTAAGAAGGTTAAATTATTAAAGGTGCGCCTAAAACAACTAGCGTATTGTTATTTTGGGAAGGCCGTAAAATTCGCTAAACGGCCTGTCCCGAATTCTAAGTATTTTAATATATACATTTAGAGGGCCCCGCAGCTTGTGCATTTTTGTTTGTCGAGGCTCGTCTCATTTTTATTTAAAAGGATAAACCTACAGTGACTATATTTTCCTATTAAGTTCGTCTCTAAAATAAAAGAAAATCTCTTAATTAATTACATGCTAAAAACGTAACTTATTAATTATTAGTTTACGGCTAATGCGAATGGAAAATTGCGACCGAGTTTGTACAAAGAAAAACTGCTTTCATTCTATATTCTATTATTCAATAATACTAAAACGTGAGATTGACACACCATAATATCAAAACAGATTAACTATTCTTTGATTAATTTAAACTAACATTATTAGATGAAGAAGTTATACATATGTGACATCGTTACTAATTTAATCAATCAACTACATTTTTATACAAAGAAAAGAAAATTATATTCAACCACAAATCTAAACAGGAGGAATTCAACAGGAACAAAGCCTGATTAATATTTCATTTTTGCTTCAAGCCGAGATTGTACAAATGTGTACCTGGAAACAGCAGTACAAGAACAAAAGAAGGAGAAGTCAGCAGCAGTAATAACACAGCAACAGCAGATTCAGCAACACCGCAAACCAGTACAGTAGGAATAGCAGAAAACCCAGGAGACTATAAACGACTCCAAGTATAGAGAAGAAGTAAAAGGTAGGAAGGTTCTGACTATTTCAGATCTTAAGCGAGGCAATGAAGCAGTAACTATTCTTTTTCAACTTCAAAACTCTCCAAAATGAATTCTGCCCATGTATATTCAGTGTATCCAGAATGTATATCGGGTGTATACTTCTCACTCCGCCCCCTCTTTTTTTCTTCTCTCTATCTAGTTTTTCCTCTTTTTCCCCCCCTCTTCTTCCTAAATTTTCTCTTCTATTTATAGCAAAATTTTTGAAATTTTCAGATTTGTTTTTTATTATTTTATTATTTTTTTAATTAAAAGAAATCCTACTTACAAATTGCTTTTATTTTTTTAGAAAAAGAAATCCCACCTTTATTTACTTTTATTTTTAAAATTCCAACTTTAATTACTTTATCTTATTTAAAATCCCACTTTTTATTTTTTTAAAAGAGAATCTCACTTTATTTAACTTTTCTTTAAAAAACAAACCACTATCTTTTCTTTTTCTTTTAAAAATTCTACTTTCAATTACTTTAAATTTTTTAAATTTTCAGATACCTTTATATTTATTTTTTAATTCCAACCTTATTTTACTTTTAAATTTTTTAAAACTTTTTACTTTTTTTAAATTTTCTACATTCTTTTACTTTTTTTTTTTAAAATCATTCCCGAAATTATTATATATATTTTTTTAAAAATAAAAATAAAAAAATAAAATAAAATATTTTCGGATTTTTTTATATATAAAAAAAACAAAAAATAAAACTATTAATAGTGATAATTCACCTTTTATTTTTTATTTTTTTGGTTTTGTTTTGTGTTGGACAAAATGAAGATGGGGTGTTGGGTTAATGGAGCGGACCGGGTCGACCCAGTTTGAAACGGACCGGGTCATGGGGAAAGTTGGGCAATTATTTGGGCCTGTGGTTTGAAATTGAAGAAGTGGCCCAATCCGATTTTTCTTTGTATTTTTGTTCTCTTTTCTTCTTTTATTTTTCTAAAACTAAATTATAAAAGTACTTAAATTATTATTAAGAACTAAATTAAGTTATAAAAGCGCAAATTAACTTCCAATAACAATTAACGCACAATTAAGTAATAATTAAGCATAAAATTGTTCATTTGGACATTAAATACTAAAAATGCAAAAGATGCCTATTTTTGTAATTTTTAATTTTTGTAAACAAATTTAATTACTAACAATTGTAGAATTAAATCCTACATGCAAAATGCGACATATTTTGTATTTTTTTATTAATTTAACAAATAAACATGCATGGACAAACATACAAATAGTTACACAAAATATCACAAAAATTGCACACCAAGAAAAATTATTTTATTTTTGAATTTTTTGGGAGTAATTCTCATATAGGGCAAAAATCACGTGCTTACAGCTGCCCCTCTTTGCCCGGAGACACGAAGGGTTTTCGTGCAAAGATAAAGCAAGCGATTTTTGTCCATCCGAGTACTCCGTGTGAAGCATTTTTTTTTGAAAAAGATTTGACCGAACCTTTGCTTCAAAGGTTTCCTACATATCCTGGGCTAAACAGGAATCAGGTCAATGTAGTTCGGGAAGTTTTTGGTAGCTGGGACTACCGTGGGACTGCGATGTTACTGCTGTTGCATGCTGTTATCACTGCTTACCGATCTCCTTGTTATACCGTGCTTAAAAGAAAACAAGAAGCTAGGCTAGACTAAAATTTGTTCTTGTTGTCTTGCTTTCTTGTCGGCTTGTGTTTCCTTCGGTGCTTTTCTTCCTTGAATTTTGGAATGATACTGGCCCTTTGCTTTTCTGAATACCAGTTTTCATCATTTTGCTCAGTCCGCTGGGGGCATGGCTTTCTTCATCAAGCTTTTCGGCGGTTCCTCTGGTGGGTACGGCTTTCTTCATCAGACTTGTTATGTTGGGCATGATTTAATGTTCACCAGCTGCTTCTTTCAAGACCCGTCCTTTCTTCCTTTTGACTCATGCGCCTGAATTTGTGCTGGGACATCTTGTTGTAACCTTCTGTTTCCCGGTGCTGGGGATTTTTATTGTTTCCTGCTGGGGATTCTTGTTGTAACCCTCTATTTTATTATTTTCTGACTTGATCTTGAAATGTATGCCTCTATTATATGGGCGGGCTCCCAACTTCAACGCTTGTAATGAAAAAGACTGAATGTATTCCCGCATTATACTGGTGGGCGACCTAGAACATGAATGTATTCCCACATTTTACTGGTGGGCGACCTAGAACAAAATGTATTCCCGCATTTTACTGGTGGGCGACCTAGAACAGAAAGAAAGGACAGAAATGTATGCCTCTGTTATATGGGCGGGCTCCCAACTTTAATACTAACCTAGGAGGAAATGTCTCTCCTATGGGTAAAACTAAACTTAGGAGGAAATATCTCTCCTATGGATAAAATAAACTTTAGGAGGAAATGCATCTCCTGTGGGTAAAACTAAACTTTAGGAGGAAATGTGTCTCCTATGGGTAAAACTAAACTTAGAAGGAAATGCATCTCCTATGGGTAAAACTAAACTTAGGAGGAAATGCATCTCCTATGGGTAAAACTAAACTTAGAAGGAAATGCGTCTCCTATGGGTAAAAGTAAACTTAGGAGGAAATGCATCTCCTATGGGTAAAACTAAACTTAGGAGAAAATGTGTCTCCTATGGGTAAAAGTAAACTTAGGAGGAAATGCATCTCCTATGGGTAAAATGAACTTAGGAGGAAATGCGTCTCCTATTGGTAAAGGCGTGGAATGTATTCCCTTGTTATACAGGTGGGCGCCTAAAATATGAAATGGACAGACAAAAAGTATTCCTCTCGTAATACAGGTGGGCGTGTGGCTTCAACAACAATTTAGAAAATAAAATCCTATTCGAGGGCGGATGAACCCAAAATATGCTATTCGAGGGCGGATGAACCCAAAATATCCTATTCGAGGGCGGATGAACCCAAAATATCCTATTCGAGGACGGATGAACCCAAAATATCCTACTCGAGGGCGGATGAACCCAAAATATCCTACTCGAGGGCGGATGAACCCAAAATATCCTACTCGAGGGCGGATGAACCCAAAATATCCTACTCGAGGGCGGATGAACCCAAAATATCCTATTCGAGGGCGGATGAACCCAAAATATCCTATTCGAGGGCGGATGAACCCAAAATACCCTATTCGAGGGCGGATGAACCCAAAATACCCTATTCGAGGGCGGATGAACCCAAAATACCCTATTCGAGGGCGGATGAACCCAAAATACCCTATTCGAGGGCGGATGAACCCAAAATACCCTATTCGAGGGCGGATGAACCCAAAATATCCTATTCGAGGGCGGATGAACCCAAAATATCCTATTCGAGGGCGGATGAACCCAAAATATCCTATTCGAGGGCGGACGAACCCAAAATATCCTATTCGAGGGCGGATGAACCCAAAATATCCTATTCGAGGGCGGATGAACCCAAAATATCCTATTCGAGGGCGGATGAACCCAAAATATCCTATTCGAGGGCGGATGAACCCAAAATATCCTATTCGAGGGCGGATGAACCCAAAATATCCTATTCGAGGGCGGATGAACCCAAAATATCCTATTCGAGGGCGGATGAACCCAAAATATCCTATTCGAGGGCGGATGAACCCAAAATATCCTATTCGAGGGCGAATGAACCCAAAATATCCTATTCGAGGGCGGATGAACCCAAAATATCCTATTCGAGGGCGGATGAACCCAAAATATCCTATTCGAGGGCGGATGAACCCAAAATATCCTATTCGAGGGCGGATGAACCCAAAATATCCTATTCGAGGGCGGATGAATCCAAAATATCCTATTCGAGGGCGGATGAACCCAAAATATCCTATTCGAGGGCGGATGAACCCAAAATATCCTATTCGAGGGCGGATGAACCCAAAATATCCTATTCGAGGGCGGATGAACCCAAAATATCCTATTCGAGGGCGGATGAAGCCAAAATATCCTACTCGAGGGCGGATGAACCCAAAATATCCTATTCGAGGGCGGATGAACCCAAAATATCCTATTCGAGGGTGGATGAACCCAAAATATCCTATTCGAGGGCGGATGAACCCAAAATACCCTAGTCGAGGGCGGATGAACCCAAAATATCCTATTCGAGGGCGGATGAACCCAAAATATCCTATTCGAGGGCGCATGAACCCAAAATATCCTATTCGAGGGCGGATGAACCCAAAATATCCTACTCGAGGGCGGATGAACCCAAAATATCCTATTCGAGGGCGGATGAACCCAAAATATCCTATTCGGGGGCGGATGAACCCAAAATATCCTATTCGAGGGCGGATGAACCCAAAATACCCTAGTCGAGGGCGGATGAACCCAAAATATCCTATTCGAGGGCGGATGAACCCAAAATATCCTATTCGAGGGCGGATGAACCCAAAATATCCTATTCGAGGGCGGATGAACCCAAAATATCCTATTCGAGGGCGGATGAACCCAAAATATCCTATTCGAGGGCGGATGAACCCAAAATATCCTATTCGAGGGCGGATGAACCCAAAATATCCTATTCGAGGGCGGATGAACCCAAAATATCCTATTCGAGGGCGGATGAACCCAAAATATCCTATTCGAGGGCGGATGAACCCAAAATACCCTACTCGAGGGCGGATGAACCCAAAATATCCTACTCGAGGGCGGATGAACCCAAAATATCCTACTCGAGGGCGGATGAACCCAAAATATCCTACTCGAGGGCGGATGAACCCAAAATATCCTACTCGAGGGCGGATGAACCCAAAATATCCTACTCGAGGGCGGATGAACCCAAAATATCCTACTCGAGGGCGGATGAACCCAAAATATCCTACTCGAGGGCGGATGAACCCAAAATATCCTACTCGAGGGCGGATGAACCCAAAATATCCTATTCGAGGGCGGATGAACCCAAAATATCCTATTCGAGGGCGGATGAACCCAAAATATCCTATTCGAGGGCGGATGAACCCAAAATATCCTATTCGAGGGCGGATGAACCCAAAATATCCTATTCGACGGCGGATGAACCCAAAATACCCTAGTCGAGGGCGGATGAACCCAAAATATCCTATTCGAGGGCGGATGAACCCAAAATATCCTATTCGAGGGCGGATGAACCCTGAATATCCTATTCGAGGGCGGATGAACCCATAATATCCTATTCGAGGGCGGATGAACCCAGAATATCCTATTCGAGGGCGGATGAACCCAGAATATCCTATTCGAGGGCGGATGAACCCATCTTCAAAAACTTGGAATTGTCTTACCTCCGACTGTCTTTCTTAGAATCGTGTTGTCTTGCTATCTCTTAAAACTTGAATTGATTTCCTCGTTCCTTCGAGAAAATTTTCGACAAATGGCAATAAATTTTCTGCCCCAGTGTTGGTGCTTTTCCTTGTGGCATGTTTTTTCGCCATTAACAAGATTTCCTTTTCCTGCTTCAAATCAAAGAAAATTTGTTAGTTTTAACACATGGTGAGTGGTCGTGCCACTCCTGCTGGGGATGGTTTTTCCCTTTCCCTCTTCCCCGCTTTGTGCTTCATTACGCTATCAAAACTTGTTGAGGATGAATTTTCCTTTTCTTCCTTCCCCACTCTGTGTTTGCGATCAACTTCTTTTCACTTTATCGCCTTATCTTTGGCCTATTGTATTCGCCTTTTGCTTTGCATCATTTTGGCAACTGGTAGTAAACTCTGAAAATCCTTTTCAAAAACAAACTGTTGGGGAGGTAAAATCTTTAAACCAAGAAATGGAAAAGTGAAGAATTTCAAAAATAGAAAAAGAAGAAGTCTTTCTGAACAAAATGTTTGGGAAAAGTAAAGAAAAGAACTTATCTGAATGATATAACTGATCCCAACGATCATGTCACGCATTCCGGATTAATCAACCCAGTCTATTTGTATCAATCAACCCTTCGGATGGCCTCATGTTGTTGGGGATAAACAGGCACTCAACTCTTTGCCAAATGTGGATCCTTCCCGCCAATCTTGTCTTGTCGCCTCATAGTGCCCTTCGAGGGGTTTTCACTAATAAGACTCTCTCATTTCTCTCAACTCCCGTCGCCTTATGGTGCCTGTGAAGGTTTTCACCGATAAGACTCTCTCATTTTATTTTATTTTTCAGCTGGGGATTGGAGTGCTGCCGATATGACTCTCTCTGTTGGGGGATTCTTTCGGCTATCAATTCATTTCCAGCTTATGATCTTCTTCTTTGCTGGGGATCAGAGTGTTATTCCCGACTTCCATTTGCATTGACTTAGCAATTCTCAGTTACTGATCGGGAGGTCTTTTTTGGACATCAATAGGGGTTTTTGTGTATGGCTGAAAGGAGAAAGGGTATCCAAAATTCAAAAATAATTTTTAGGGGTAAGATAGTACAACTCTTGGAATCAAACTTTCTTGCCAAAATTACAAGCGCCAACTTCTGCCCCAGTTTTTCTTGCTTGGGGATTTTTATTTTGTCACACTATGTTATCTTATGCACACTATGACCGAGCCGTGAGGCGCCTACGTATCCTCTTCGAGGAATCAGGTCAAACGTAGTTCCCAATTCCTTTGTTTTGTTTTTTTTTTGTGTGACTTTTCTTTTGTTCTTATTATCATTACTTTTTTTTCCCTTTCATTTTCATTACTGATTCCAAAAGAGGGGTATGAAAGAATAAATAAGGCTCAAAAGGGGAAGCAAAGGTTAAAGTGTTTGGATAGAAGAAAGAATTGCCTCCGTCATTTAATTCTCTGATAAATACTAAATACAAACAAACAACAATTACAATCATACATAATATCTCTTAACTGCGTTAGAATTGATAGCCATGTCGACGCATTTCCCTTAGATATTTGTTGATCACAAAGCGTCATTGGGATTGCTCTGTTTAGATTGCAATAATCAACACACACCCGGATTTTCCATCTCCTTTTTTTTTTACACTGGCACCACATTAGCCAACCAATCAGGATATCGAGCGACCCGAATAACCTTAGCGTTCAGCTGTTTGGTTACTTCTTCCTTAATCTTCACACTTACGTCGGTTTTGGACTTCCTCAATTTTGCTTGACGGGGTGAAATGCTGGGTCAGTGGGCAATTTTTGAACCACTAAATTGGTGCTTCAACCCGGCATGTCGTCGTATGACCATGCAAAATGTTTTGAATTCAGTAAGTGCTTTGATTAGTTCTTCCCTGATGTTTGGTTCCATATGGACGCTTATCTTAGCTTCCCTGATGTCATCCGCATCCCCTAGATTGACAGCTTCCGTGTCAGTTGGGCTCTTTTTTCAAATTGGCTCAACTCTCTGTTAATTTCTTCGAAGGCTTCATCCTTATCGTATTCCGACTTATCATCACAATCTTGTACTATAAGTTCGAAATCAAATTGATTTTTTAGACTAGGTTGAAGATCCGTCGTGCATGCCATGTCATTAGAACCAGTATAAAGAGAACTGTTCAGAAGAAAAAAATAAGAAGAAAAATTAAAACAAAATAAGGAATGAGAAAAAAAAACTTTCACTTTATTAAAATACGGGATAGCAAGGTTTCACACTTTGGCGAGCACAAGAAAAATCTGGATTACAACCCTGGAATAATCCAGACAACAAAAAAGAAAATCAGAGCCCACTACCAAGACTCCCTTCGTATAGGAAGAGAAGTAGCCGTTCAATTGTTGATTTTTGCTTTCAACCCCACAAACAGCACATCTGCCTCGTTGGACCCTTTTCCAACACCTTAACTGGCTTGTCATCCACCTTTTCCAACTATACCACCGCTTTTCCACTAGTTAACATTTCTTTTGAACCGACACGGATCATCATCACTGTTTGTGAGGGTTTCTTTAGCTCCCCTCCTTCGTGCACTAGCTCAATCATGTGGGTTTCAAGGTGTGCCGGCAACGGGTTCTGATTGATGTTGGGCGCCTCTGGTGTCTGAACCTCAATCTTGTTGGTGTCAATAAGATTTTGTACTGCATGTTTCAACTTCCAACACTTCTCGGTATCATGTCCGGGAGCCCCCGAACAATACTCACAGCTTACCGAGTGGTCCATATTTTTGGGAAGGGGATTTGGCAATCTGGGCTCAACAGGACTCAACAAGCCTAACTGCCTTAATTTGTGGAACACGGCAGTATAGGTTTCTCCCAACTCAGTGAATGTTCTTTGTATTCTTTCATTTCTGAAAGCCTGATTTCCCCGGAAACCTGCCCCTTGAGGGTTCCTGTAAGCTCTTGGCGGTAGATAGGTGTTTTGCGATGGTGTATGTGTGTTATGGGGAGCTGGTGCGCGCCATTGCGGGCGAACCGGAGGCTGAGTGTATGTTTGGGCTTGGTGCACGAAGAAGTGTGGTTCTTGAGGTGGATAGTAGTATTGTGGTGGGCTGTATGGGTAGTTTGGCCTGTGGGGTCTGGGTTGGTTGTAGTATGGTTTACCAGACCTGGACCAACTGCTTGCCTCAATCGTGGCAATTTCTTCTTTCTTCTTTCTTCCCAGCGCACCTCCCGTGCCGCTCTGAATAGCCTGGGTTGTTGCCTTGAGTGCTGAGTAATTCAGGATTTTGTCAGACCTCAGACCCTCCTCTATCATGACCCCTATCTTTACTACTTCATTGAAGGATTTCCCAACCGTCGTCACCAAGTGACCAAAGTAAGTTGGATCCAGTGTCTGCAAGAAGTAGTCCACCATTTCTCCCTCTCTCATGGGAGGATCAACTCTGGCTGCTTGCTCTCTCCAGCGGAACCCGAACTCACGAAAACTTTCCCCGGGCTTCTTCCCGGTCCTCAACAATGTGAGACGGTCAGGGACTATCTCGAGATTGTATTGGAAATGACCTGCGAAAGCCTGCGCCAGATCATCCCAAGTGTACCATCTGCTGGAATCCTGCCTGGTATACCATTCGAGTGCCGATCCGCTCAGACTTTGGCCAAAATAGGCTATCAGCAGTTCATCTTTACCGCCTGCCCCTCTCATTTTGCTACAGAAACCCCGCAAATGTGCCATGGGGTCACCGTGCCCTTCATATAAATCAAACTTAGGCATCTTGAACCCAGCCGGGAGTTGGACGTCCGGGAAAGGGCATAGATCTTTGTAGGCCACACTGACCTGGTTGCCCAATCCGTGCAGGTTCCTGAAGGACTGCTCCAGGCTTTTGAACTTCCTCAATACCTCCTCTTGTTCTGGGACTTTAACCTACTTTTCAATCTCTGCCTGTACCTCCAAGTGTGGATTGTAGGCATGTGGTTCGGGGGCATGGAATGTGGGCTCAGGGGGATAGTATTGCGTATCGTGAGCCTGAAACAATGGCTCGTTGGAGGATCTTTGCAACGTGGCTGGCGGAGGTGCCCCGACGACGGGGACGATTGGCGGATGAGGGTTTTGTTTGGGTGGTGGAGCTTGGGGATTATAGGAAGTATCCCCTTGGTAGTATTGGGCAACGGGGAAGCTCGTTGAAGGGCCGGGTAAAGGGTATTTCGGTGTGTGTCCCGGTGGGGAAGTAGGAGTGACGAGTGGTTCGGGCCCCTTTTGCGCCTTAGCCATGGCTAGCTGCATTTCATGCATTTCCAATCTCATTTTTTCTATATTGGCCATCGCCTCCTTCAGCATCTGATGTGCCGCCCCTTCCGACTCAACACTATTTTCTGAGTCAGTCATGCTTTCTGGTATAATCCCTTTTGATCTTGTTTGATAATGGTATGGTGCCAGTACGCTTTAACAACTAACTGTTTGGATTTGGACAAACAACAAACTTGTTAGCGTTAAAGTTTTAACAGATATTGCAATTGCATGTTGGGGAACGCAATTTTCTTAGGCAGTTAACCATTTCTAACATGTTTTTTTCTACCGCGTGCATCCTCCCGCGTGAAACCCTTCATTCCACCCTTTTTTATTTATTCTTTGTGCCTTTTTTATTTATTCACTTTCTTTTTCTTTTTTTCTTTTTTTTTGTTGTGGTCGAATCTTATGGAGATTGCCTACGTATCATGCCCCCGCATGAATCAGACCTTGCGTAGTTCGGACCAATAATAGATAAACAATAATGAACATTTTTTTTTCAATTTTCATATTAAAACAAACTGAGTTTCAAAGGTTTGAAGATGACCTACAAACTCGAAAATCAAACAACCCACATATTCTAATCAAAAGATTTACAAACTCAAAAACAAACGGCCAGCTTCCTTTCCCCGTTTGTCAAATGCAACCAAACGGCTATTTTTGTTTTGAGGCTGGGGAGGATTATTTTGACACTTTACAAACTTGTCCATTCTTTTACGAAAATAACCTTTCGACAACTGAAAGATACTCTAAGGCTATTTCGGCGAGAACGGTTTAAGACGCGGCCGAAGCTGGCTCGGCTTATTATGACAAAATTCAAACGGTATTCACCTGACCGCTGACTCTTTGTTTTTTTTTTCTTTTCAAAATTACGAAAAAAACTAGTGTTGCAAACACGGCCCTTCAGCGCCTCGGGGACGAAGATTTCTAAGACTGTGTGGGTCCACTGGACAAAAACTCCTAAACATGACCCAAAAGGTGGCTGTTTATGCAAAGTCAGCCTTTCGGCGTCCCTTTAGGGAACATTCGGCTATTTATGACAAAACAACATTACCTGACTTATTTATGACTCTTTTTATCGATTTTCAAATTAGAAAACTCAATATTGCAAGCACGGCCTTTCAACGTCTCGGGGACGAAGATTTTTAAGGCTGAGTGGGTCAACTGGATCAAAATCCTAAAATGACCCAAAGGTGGCTGTTTATGCAAAGTCAGCCTTCCGGCGTCCCTTTCGGGAACATTCGGCTATTTATGACAAAACAACATCACTTGACTTATTCATGACTCTTTTTATCGTTTTCAAATTAGCAAACTCAATATTGCAAACACGGCCTTTCAACATCTCGGGGACGAAGATTTTTAAGGCTGAGTGAGTCAACTGGATCAAAATCCTAAAATGACCCAAAGGTGGCTGATTATGCAAAGTCAGCCTTCCGGCGTCCCTTTCGGGAACATTCGGCTATTTATGACAAAACAACATCACCAGACTTCTTTATGACATATTATTTTTATTATTATTTATTTGTTTTTGGTTATTTTAGCAAAAATGGGGGTTGGACCCGATGAGGGTTGCATACGTATCTCACATCCGGTGAGAATCAAACCCGCGTAGTTCGGGCCTCGTGAATAAGTAAATGAACTAATATTTTTTTATTGGAACTGTGAAAGAACTGCTCAAAGGAAGTATATATATTTTTTTTGATTGATTTCTTTTTGAAAGAAAAACTTGTAAAAATTCCTTTTCTTTTGATTTGAACTTTGAGAATTTCAAAAGTAAAAGGAAGTTTTTTTTTTCGAATTTCCATTTGTTTTTTTTTATTCTAAAGAAAAAAAATATTTTTGGAATTTTACTTTTGATAAAAGAAATGCTTCTAAAAAATATTTTTTGAATTTTGAATTTTCTTTTCAATTTTGAAAGAAGAATCAAAATATTTTCAGATTTTTTTTTTCTTAAAAAAAACATTTTTATTATTTTTGTTTTATCAACAATGGAAAATAAAGATATTTATATTATTTTTTGCGAGACATATCTTTTTGGAATTTTATTTTGAATTTTCTTGGCAAGACAAATACTCTTTGCAACAAATAAAGATATATATATCTTTTGGAAATAAAAAAAAACTTTTTGGATTTATATATAAAAATTCGGATTTATATATATATATATATATATTTGCGACAAATAATGAAAGACTTTTTTTTTATTTTTTATTTTTTGCATTTTCATAAGCAAATAAATAATAAAAAAAACCATTTTAAAAATAAGACTCTTTTTTATTTTCATTTTCATGGCAAGACAAACTATATATTTTTTCTATTTTTTATTTTTGAAAAACAAAAACAGAACAACGACTTTTTTTTTCTTTTCTTAGCTTTTAATAAAACAAACTAATAAGACATTTTTTTCATTTTCTTAAAATTTCGGCAGAGTTTTGATAGTATTTGGGCATTTGTTTTCTTTTCAAAAATAAACAATCAATTCCCTAACCGCTATTTCGTTTTTTTTTTCAATTTCAAAATATTATTCCTGATATTCACAAGTCAGTCAGCACACAAGTCCGAATCAAATAAATGCGCAAGTAGTAGCAAGTAAGATGCATCAGGATGGTCATTTTCATTTTTGGTACACCTGTCCTAGACAGACCCAACCCCTGTGTTGGGCCTCCAAAGTCAAATGCACGTGATGCAAACAAACGTTCTTACTAGGGATCCGGCATGTGGCTTTGTTATACTAGGTTCAGAACCTGGGTGTTTGTTCTAGACCTGGCTTACCCGAGCGGACAGCTCAAGCCGATGAGGAGGCGGCAGTCCGAGAATACAGAAGCTTCACCGGCTTTGCGACTTATCCAAACCTCGTTCTAAATTGGGACTTGACACTATACAGAAAAGAAGTCGTACGAAGTACACCCTTCTTCATGATTCAGAAGACTCAGAGAGAAGATAGGTTTCGGCACAATTTATATACAGTTCACATAATATCAAAGCGGTAAAAGCATTATTTAGCACATTAGGCTCAAACACATGTAAAAATCAGATAAAGCCAAATATAATAATTTATCTAAGCTCGAATTTCTAACCCTGAACCAGTGGTTCTGGGTGTTTGTCCCCAGCAGAGTCGTCAGAGCTGTCACACCTCCTTTTTCCGTACCCGAGAGGGTACAAGGGAGTTTTTTCCAATTAAAGGACAATCGAAACGGGATTGGTTTGTTTATTTCAGAGTCGCCACTTGGGAGTTTTAGGGTGTCCCAAGTCACCAATTTTAATCCCGAATCGAGGAAAAGAATGACTCCATATTACAGTCTGCGTACCAGAAATCCGGATAAGGAATTCTGTTAACCCGGGAGAAGGTGTTAGGCATTCCCGAATTCCGTGGTTCTAGCACGGTCGCTCAACTGTTATATTCGGCTTGATTATCTGATTTTATACAAATATGAACTTATGTGCAAATTTTAACTTTTTACCGCTTTCATAATTGTTATTATTATTTTCTACAAGGAATTGCAACGTTGTGAAAATATATCCCGAACCGCGTTACAATCAATGTACCCGTGGTCGTCGACACATTTTGACTCTATTGAGATTTGGATTTGGGTCACATCAATGTGCACCCGTGTTTAAGAAGGTTAAATTATTAAAGGTGCGCCTAAAGCAACTAGCGTATTGTTATTTTGGGAAGGCCGTAAAATTCGCTAAACGGCCTGTCCCGAATTCTAAGTATTTTAATATATACATTTAGAGGGCCCCGCAGCTTGTGCATTTTTGTTTGTCGAGGCTCGTCTCATTTTTATTTAAAAGGATAAACCTACAGTGACTATATTTTCCTATTAAGTTCGTCTCTAAAATAAAAGAAAATCTCTTAATTAATTACATGCTAAAAACGTAACTTATTAATTATTAGTTTACGGCTAATGCGAATGGAAAATTGCGACCGAGTTTGTACAAAGAAAAACTGCTTTCATTCTATATTCTATTATTCAATAATACTAAAACGTGAGATTGACACACCATAATATCAAAACAGATTAACTATTCTTTGATTAATTTAAACTAACATTATTAGATGAAGAAGTTATACATATGTGACATCGTTACTAATTTAATCAATCAACTACATTTTTATACAAAGAAAAGAAAATTATATTCAACCACAAATCTAAACAGGAGGAATTCAACAGGAACAAAGCCTGATTAATATTTCATTTTTGCTTCAAGCCGAGATTGTACAAATGTGTACCTGGAAACAGCAGTACAAGAACAAAAGAAGGAGAAGTCAGCAGCAGTAATAACACAGCAACAGCAGATTCAGCAACACCGCAAACCAGTACAGTAGGAATAGCAGAAAACCCAGGAGACTATAAACGACTCCAAGTATAGAGAAGAAGTAAAAGGTAGGAAGGTTCTGACTATTTCAGATCTTAAGCGAGGCAATGAAGCAGTAACTATTCTTTTTCAACTTCAAAACTCTCCAAAATGAATTCTGCCCATGTATATTCAGTGTATCCAGAATGTATATCGGGTGTATACTTCTCACTCCGCCCCCTCTTTTTTTCTCCCCCTTCTTCCTAAATTTTCTCTTCTATTTATAGCAAAATTTTCGAAATTTTCAGATTTGTTTTTTATTATTTATTATTTTTTTAATTAAAAGAAATCCCACTTACAAATTGCTTTTATTTTTTTAGAAAAAGAAATCCCACCTTTATTTACTTTTATTTTTAAAATTCCAACTTTAATTACTTTATATTATTTAAAATCCCACTTTTTATTTTTTTAAAAGAGAATCTCACTTTATTTAACTTTTCTTTAAAAAACAAACCACTATCTTTTCTTTTTCTTTTAAAAATGCTACTTTCAATTACTTTAAATTTTTTAAATTTTCAGATACCTTTATATTTATTTTTTAATTCCAACCTTCTTTTACTTTTAAATTTTTTAAAACTTTTTTATTTTTTTTAAATTTTCTACATTCTTTTACTTCTTTTTTTTAAATCATTCCCGAAATTATTATATATATTTTTTTAAAAATAAAAATAAAAAAATAAAATAAAATATTTTCGGATTTTTTTTATATATAAAAAAAAACAAAAAATAAAACTATTAATAGTGATAATTCACCTTTTATTTTTTATTTTTTTGGTTTTGTTTTGTGTTGGACAAAAATGAAGAAGGGGTGTTGGGTTAATGGAGCGGACCGGGTCGACCCGGTTTGAAATGGACCGGGTCATGGGGAAAGTTGGGCAATTATTTGGGCCTGTGGTTTGAAATTGAAGAAGTGGTCCAATCCGATTTTTCTTTGTATTTTTGTTCTCTTTTCTTCTTTTATTTTTCTAAAACTAAATTATAAAAGTACTTAAATTATTATTAAGAACTAAATTAAGTTATAAAAGCGCAAATTAACTTCCAATAACAATTAACGCACAATTAAGTAATAATTAAGCATAAAATTGTTCATTTGGACATTAAATACTAAAAATGCAAAAGATGCCTATTTTTGTAATTTTTAACTTTTGTAAACAAATTTAATTACTAACAATTGTAGAATTAAATCCTACATGCAAAATGCGACATATTTTGTATTTTTTTATTAATTTAACAAATAAACATGCATAGACAAACATACAAATAGTTACACAAAATATCACAAAAATTGCACACCAAGAAAAATTATTTTATTTTTGAATTTTTTGGGAGTAATTCTCATATAGGGCAAAAATCACGTGCTTACAGCTGTCACTGTGCATCGGTTTTTAGATTTGTTAAAGATACCTAGGACGGTCCATAACCCAGATAAAATAAAAGAAGCTAGACTAAGCTATGAACTATGCATTACAAAGATTTATTTTCAAACTTGATCTTGTGATTGGTGTTGCCTTGTTGACTTGTATTTTGCTACAGAAGTTCCTTTGTTACTGACTTGAATCGTAATTTTGTGATGCTTTCCCTTTCCTTCAATTACTTTCCCTTGTTTTCCAGGTGGATACCTGATTGCCGAACTTTAATCGTCTTCCTTTGACTGTTATTGTCTTTCCTTGAATTGCTTCCTTCTGTTCTTCTTCCTTTCATTTTTAGGTGGTTTCTTGATTGCCAATACTTGAATTGCGTTCCCTTCCTATGAAACTCGAATTGCTTTCCCTTTTCAACTTGAACTGTCTTCTTTTGACCATTGTTGCCTTCCCTCTATTCTCCAGGGGGGCTCCTGATTACTGAAACTTGAATCATACTCCTTGTCTTCGTTCTTCAAGCGGGCTCCTGATTATTGAAGTTTGATTTGTACTTCTTCCCTTCGTTCTCCAGGCGGACTCCTGATTTCAACAAAATTTGAATTTGTACTTCTTCCCTTCGTTCTTCAGGCGGGCTCTTAATTTCCAACATTTGAATTGTACTTTTTTCCTTTGTTCTTCAGGCGGGCTCCTGATTACTAAAACTTGAACTGTATTCCCTTGCTCTCCAGTTGGGCGCCTGACTGCTGAAACTTGAATTGTATTCCCTTGCTCTCCAGGTGGGCGCCTGACTGCTGAAACTTGAATTGTATTCCCTTGCTCTCTAGGTGGGCGCCTGATTGCTGAAACTTTAACTGTTTTTTCCTTGACTTGTTCTCCCTTGTTCCTCCAGGTGGGTGCCTGATTACCAATACTTGTGTCAATCTTCCTTGAAACTTGATTTGTTTTCCCTTGTTCTCCAGGTGGGCTCCTGATTACTTGATCCTGAACTGCCTTTTATCCTTAACATCCGTGTTGTTCTTCCCTGTTGTTGTTCTTCAGATGGGCACCTGACATCAACAAAATAGACATAACAAAGAAAATTTTCTACCCCAATTTGTTAGCCGGGAACCTTTGTGAGTGTTAACCGAATCATGTTACTTAATATCTCTAACAATTTATAAACTAGATCCCATTATCCAGGAGGGTCCTGAAAATTTCTAGTAAAATGCCCGTTTCAAAGCTGCATTATATTTTCTTCTATTGAACCTTGTTATCTAACTTGGTCCTAAAACTTCATCCCATTATCCAGGAAGGTCCTGAAAAGTTTTAAATTAAATCTTATCTTACAAGTGATGCTTTTAAAGCTAAACTATACTTCCTTATAGTTGAACTTACGCTAAAACTTGTTATCTAATGGAATTCTTAGTGCTACGTCCCATTATTCAGGAGGGTCCTGAAAATTTCTAGTAAATCCTATCTCAAGCATGCAAACTTCGAAGTTCCGCTTATATTCCGTTGGGGTACATTTATGCTAGATTCTGCTACTCATGATTATTTTGAATTTTAAACTAAGTCCCATTTTCCAGGAGGGTCCTAAGAACTTTGCGATCAAACCTGCTTGGTGCTTGCTCTTTCTTCACGTAGGATTTCTCCGAAACAAATGAAATTTTTGCCCCTGTTTCAAATCAAAGAAAAATTTTGTCAGTTTAAAACGTGGTGGTTAGTTGTGGCATTCTTGATGAAGGTGGTTCTTCCTTTGCCATGCTTTGCTTTGACTGGCTACCTTGAGCCTGTCGAGAATTGTTTGACCTTCTGATTGATCCTTAACCCCAGGACCCTAGATGATCTGAGTGTTCTACACCCCAACCGTTGTTTTTCATTTCTGACCTCTGCATCTCCTGCGACATTACTGAACCATTTCACCGATTTAACTTTTGCTTACACTCTATGTCCCACTTTTCATCACACTATCTATGGTATGTCCTAGCCGCATTTTGCTTTGTGCAATTTTGAAACTGGTAGTAAACTTTGAAATTCCTTCTTATTTGTTGAAACAAGGCTAACCTTGGAAGAGCTTTAGATGAGTAAAATTAACAGCAATGAAATACGCTGATTTTGAGAATTAAGAATAAAGAAGAAAATCCAAATTTGGATGACTGTTGGAGAGAGAAAAAGAAACTTATCTGAGTGGAGTAACTGGCACCAATAATCATGGTATGCATTTTGGATTAATCAACCCAGTCTATTTAACCAATCACTTTTCCAATTGTTTTACTTTGTGCTTCAAGATCTCCGCAACCCGATGTTTACTTTCCGCCAGCTTACAGACCTTGTTCGGCTTGCACTGCCCTGAAGGGTTTTCATTGACAAACCTCTCTCATTTGTTCATTCCTCAATTCCTTGTCGCCTCATGGTGCCCGTAAAGGTTTTTCACCAATAAGACTCTCTCATTTTTACTTTCTCTTAGCTTTCGTCGCCGCATGGTGCCCACGAGGGTTTTCACCAATAAGACTCTCTCATTTTTTGATTTCTCTTACTTAAATAGGAGTGTTGCCCCTGATATGAATCCTCTTTACTTTCCTGACTTGGCATATCTCGAAGACTGATCGGGAGGTCTTTCTTTGGACGGTAATGTGTGGTTCTTTGGATATGTTTGGAAAGAAAAGGGTATCAAAAAGGCTCAAAGCAACTTAAATGGGTCAAAATTACAACTTTTGGAATCTGATCTCTTACCACAGTCACAACTTCTACCCCAGTTTCTTGCTTGGGATTTTTTATTTTTATTTTGATATGATATGACCGAGCCGTGAGGGTGCCTACGTATCCTTAACAGGAATTAGGTCAAACGTAGTTCACACCTGAATTTCTTTGTTTTCTTGTACTTTCTCTTTTCGCTTCTTTTCTTTTTTTTTCTTTTTTTCTTTTCTTTCTTTTCTCTATTTTTCGTTATTGATTCCAAAGAGGGGTATGAAATAAAATAAATAAGGCTCAAAAGGGGAAACAAAGGGTAGAGTGTTAGATAGCAGAACAAATTGCCTTCGTTATTCCAATCTTCGAAACAATGCCAAGTACAAACAATCAAAAATTGAACCAAAGAAATCATACATAATATCTCTTGACTACATCAGAATTGATAGCCATGTCTACACATTTGACTTCGATATCTGTTAGATACAAAGCACCATTGGACAACACTCTTGTTACAATGAACGACCCTTGCCAATTTGGGGCGAACTTGCCCTTCGCTTCGGCCTGGTGTGGAAGGATGCGCTTTAATACTTGCTGACCCACTTCAAACTTTCGGGGACACACCTTTTTGTTGTACGCTCTTGCCATTCTCTTTTGATATAACTGCCCATGACACACTGCTGCCAATCTCTTCTCATCGATCAAACTTAACTGCTCCAAACGGGTTTTTACCCACTCATCATCCTCAATCTCGGCCTCAGCAACAATCCGAAGGGACGAGATTTCAACTTCCGCAGGTATCACTACTTCAGTGCCATATACCAAGTAAGGAGTTGCACCCACTAAAGTGCGAACAGTAGTGCGATAACCCAACAATGCGAATGATAACTTTTCATGCCATTGCCTGGAACCTTCCACCATTTTCCGAAGTATCTTCTTTATGTTCTTGTTGGCTGCCTCGATTGCTCCATTCGCCTTGGGGCGATATGGGGTGGAATTGCGATGCATAATCTTAAATTGTTGACATACCTCTTTCATCAAGTTACTATTAAGATTAGCACCATTATCAGTGACGATCACCTTTGGTATCCCAAATCGATAGATGATATTTGAGTGAACGAAATCGACCACTGCTTTCTTGGTCACAGACTTGAGAGTTTTAGCCTTAACCCAGTTGGTGATATAATCAATGGCCACCAGAATGAACCTGTGCCCGTTCGATGCTGCTAGTTCAATTGGTCCAATGATATCCGTGCCCCAAGCAATGAAGGGCCATGGTGCCGACATTGTGTGCAATTCCGATGGTGGAGAATGAATTAAATCTCCATGTACCTGGCATTGATGACATTTGCGCACAAAACTAATACAATCTCGCTCTATGGTGAGCCAATAATAACATGCTCGAAGAATTTTCTTCGCCAGCACATATCCACTCATATGCGGTCCGCAGACTCCAGAATGTACTTCGGTCATGACCGTCATGGCTTGTTTAGCATCTATACATCTCAACAATCTAAGATCTGGAGTTCTTTTATACAAAACTCCTCCACTGAAGAAAAATCCACTTGCCAACCGTCGAATTGTTCTCTTTTGATCCCCTGTGGCTTGCATCGGATATACCCCCATTTCTAATGTACTCCTTGATTTCATGGAACCACGTTTCACCATCAAGTTCTTCTTCCACCATGTTACAGTAAGCATGCTGATCTCGGACTTGAATATGTAGAGGATCGACATAAGCTTTGTCTGGATGGTGCAACATTGATGCCAAGGTAGCCAAAGCATCGGCCACCTCATTATAGACCCTTGGAATATGCTTGAACTCTACTGATCAAAACCATTGACAAAGATCATGCAAACATTGTCAGTATGGTATGAGCTTCAAATCTCGTGTTTCTCATTCTCCTTGAATTTGATGTACCAGAAGATCCGAGTCTCCCAAGACCAAGACTTCTTGGACATCCATGTCTATATCTAGCCTTAAACCCAAAATGCATGCTTCGTACTCAGCCATATTGTTGGTACAATAAAAACGAAGCTGAGCCGTAACAGGATAGTGATGCCCTGTTTCAGAAATAAGCACGGCTCCTATTCCAACTCCTTTCATGTTAGCAGCCCCATCAAAGAAAAGTTTCCAACCTAGTTTTTCAGTCTGCTCTAGCTCGTCAATATGCATCACCTCTTTATTGGGAAAATAAGTCCTCAATGCCTCATATTCTTTATCGACCGGGTTCTCGGACAAATGATCGGCCAATGCTTGGGCTTTCATTGCGGTCCGAGTCACATAGACGATGTCAAACTCTGTGAGCAAAATCTGCCACTTCGCAAGCCTCCCTGTGGGCATAGGCTTTTGAAAAATATACTTCAACAAATCCAAGCACGAAATGAGGTAAGTAGTGTAGGATGACAAATAATGTTTCAATTTCTGTGCTAACCAAGTTAGGGCGCAACATGTCCTTTCCAGGTGAGTGTACTTAAACTCATAAGCTGTGAACTTCTTGCTAAGATAGTAGATGGCTTGTTCCTTCCTGCCAGTGATATCATGCTGACCCAATACACAACCAAATGAATTTTTCAAGACTGTCAAGTAAAGAATCAAAGGTCTCATTGGTTTTGGTGGAACCAACACATGTGGGTTTGAAAAGTATCCTTTTATATTATCAAATGCTTCTTGACACTTATCAGTCCACTTGACCGCAACATCCTTCTTCAGCAACTTGAAAATAGGCTCACAAGTTGTCGTGAGTTGAGCAATAAACCTGTTGATGTAGTTCAATCTCCCTAACAGACTCATCACCTCAGTCTTGTTCCTCGGAGGTGGAAATTCTTGGATAGCTTGGATCTTTGATGGGTCCAACTCAATGCCTCGATGGCTGACTATGAATCCCAACAATTTTTCAGATGGAACACCAAATGCGCACTTGGTAGGGTTAAGCTTGAGGTTATACTTGCGAAGCCTCTGGAAAAATTTCCTCAAATCTCCGACGTGGTCGGCCTGCTGCTTCGACTTTATGGTTACATTATCTACGTACACCTCAATCTCCTTGTGTATCATATCATGGAACACAGTAGTCATTGCCCTCATGTAAGTTGCCCCAGTGTTTTTCAAACCAAATGGCATTACTCGGTAACAATAAGTTCCCCATGGCATGATGAATGCCGTCTTTTCCGCATCTTCTTCATCCATTAAAATCTTATGATACCCTGCATAGCAATCCACAAAAGATCCAATCTCACGCTTGGCGCAATTATCGATCAAAATGTGGATGTTGGGTAGTGGGAAATTATCCTTTGGACTTGCTTTGTTGAGATTGCGGTAATCAACACATACTCTGATCTTGCCGTCCTTCTTTGGTACTGGCACAACATTAGCTAACCAAACGGGATATCGTGTGACCCGAATGACCTTTGCGTCCAACTGCTTAGTGATTTCTTCCTTAATCATACACACTCGTATCAGTTTTGAACTTTCTCAATTTTTACTTGACGGGAGGGAATGTCGGGTCAGTGGGTAACTTATGGATCACTAAATCAGTGCTTAAACCCGGCATGTCGTCGTATGACCATGCAAAAATATCTTTGTATTCAATCAGTGCTTTGATTATCTCTCCCCCGATCTTTGGTTCAAGGTGGACGCTTATTTTAGTCTCTCTGATATTATCTGCGTCCCCTAAATTGATGGCTTCTGTATCATTCAGGTTGGGTTTGGGTTTTCCTTCAAAGTGATTTAATTCCTTACTAATCTCTTCAAAAGCCTCATCCTCATCATATTCTGATTCGTCATCACACTCTACTTCTTGAATTATTTTCTTAGAATCAGATTGATTTTTAAGACTAGGCTGAGGATTCCTCACGCATGCCATGTCATTAGAACCAACGTAAAAAGAACTATATAGAAAAGAAAAGAAAAACAAAAGGGAAACTATCAGGAATGATGAAGAAAGGGAAATTGCATTTCATTGAATGATAAAAGATAACAAGGTTTGCACACTCAAACAGACGGAAAGATAAAAATTTAGATTACAACCCTGGAATAACCCAGACAAACTGAAGGAAAATCAAAATAAACTACCAAGACTCCTTTCGAGTGGGGAGAGGAGTGGCTTTCCAATTATTAACCTTTGTTTTTGGCCCGGCGAATTGAATTTCTGTGTTGCTAGAACCTTCACTACTTTCCACCATGTTCACACCGTCAAACAACTTCTCAAATCTTTCAATTAACTCCTTATCAAGATCAATCACAGGACTGGGAATTGTTGTTACTGGTTGTTTTCTGGTACCGGACTTGACAAATGATCTGGAGAGACGTGGGACTAGCTTTGGAAGGACACATGCCCTCTGTTTTAACTTTCTGGCTATTCTTATGTCTGCGGCAGTGGGCTTGAATCCCAGACCAAATGTTCCCAAGTTTTCAGGAAGAGACACCGGCTATATGATGCCTTGAAAAGATGAGCCCAAACCTTTACCAAGTACAAAACCATTCTTCAACATCTCATAGGCCACCATGACTGATGCGGCGGTTATCTTCGGATGTGGAATGTATTTCCCCTCTGGAACTTTCTCTACCAACATCGTGTCAAAAACCTGGTAGACCCACGGTCCCTTGTAATCTTCCACTTCAATGAATGGTACAAGGGCATCGTTGTGAGCGCATAAACTGTTTTCGCCATGCACAACTATTTCATGTCTATCCCATTCAAATTTGACCACCTGGTGTAGTGTTGATGGGACTGCTTTAACGGTGTGAATCCACGGTCGACCTAACAGCATATTGTAGGAAACAGCTATATCCAACACCTGGAATTCCATTGTGAACTCAACTGGCCCTATCATCAGCTCTAGCATTATATCCCTAACTGAATCTTTGCCTCCGCCATAAAATCCCCGGACACAGATATTGTTCTTATGAATCCTCTCATCTTCCACTTTCAACTTACTCAGAGTGGAGAGAGGGCAGATGTTCGCACTGGAACCATTATCGACCAATACCCGGGTAACCACGGAGTTCTCATATTTCACTGTAAGGCAAAGGGCTCTGTTATGCTCAGTACCCTCTACGGGCAATTCATCATCGAAAAAAGTGACTTTGTTCACTTCAAAGATCTTGTTGGCTATCTTTTCCAGATGGTTCACGGTGATTTTATCGGGAATGTAAGCTTCATTCAAGATTTTCATTAAAGCTTGATGGTGCTCATCTGAGTGGATTAACAATGACAATAGTGAAATTTGAGCAGGCGTCTTCCTTAATTGTTCCACGATAGAATAGTCCTGCACCTTCATCTTCCTCAAGAATTCCTCTACCTCTTCTTCAGTTACAGCTTTCTTTACCAGCACTGGGTTATCTTTGGAGATCTTAGCTTTTCTCAAATCGTCGGGGGCAAAACATCTTCCTGAGCGAGTTAAACCCTGGGTTTCGCAAACTTCTTCTTTGATTTATTTCCCTTTGTAAGTCACTGTCACCCATTCGTAATTCCATGGAATAGCCCTACTGTTGACTATTGGTAACTGGGTTACCGGCTTGATAATGACATGATCTGTGCGGGCACCCTCCACGATTACGACAGGTTTGCTTGCCACTCCTGGCACAACTGTTGATACCCAATTTTTTCCTATGTATTTTTATATACAAAATACTTTCAAAATAGCATATAAGCATGCCCAAGAGTTTTGGTATTTTTTCAAAGATTTTAAAATCAATTTATTGTCCATTTTTAGTAGTGCAAAAATCAGTCATTATTCCCAAAATTATCAATTTTGGCGAGTAATTTATTTTATTCCCATATTTATACCAAAATATAGTTAAGATAATTTTTGTATATTTTTACAAATTTATTTGGTATTTAAAAGACTAAATTGCATATAATTGCAATTATAGCCTATTTTAAGATTAATAGCATTTTTATAATTGTAAAAATGGTTTCAATATTTTAAATAAATATTTATGCATTATTAGTTGGGTCAGTACTTTTAATTTATTTTTAAAGTCTTTTTCACTATTTTTATAAAATAAAAGAGGAAAATTGGCTATTTAATAATTAGCCTATTTCTATTTCAATTAAAGCCTCATTTCCTTTCAATTTTAACCTCAATTTGACCCCAATTCCGCCCAAATTAAAACCAACCCAATTCCAACTTTAATCCAACCCGTTCCCCACCTACCACTTAAATCTAGACCGTTGATCACTCAAGATCAACGGTCAAAACTAGCCCTTTCCTTTTTAACTCCTAAACGACTACCCTAATCTCCCTCATTCTCACCTGACCCGCCGCCTTGAAACCCTTTGTCTATCAAAACACTCTCAAGCTCTCTGAAACCCTAGCCATCTCCCACCTTATTCTACCATGTTTCCACCGGAATCTCTGGCTTCTCAGGCCATGGATGGCCCGTACTCACCCCCCTCCATCATTAAGCCTTGGGTGTTCGAAGCATTGAAGTCTGACCTCGATGGTTCTCCTTCAGATCTTCTCAGATCTATATGTTCTATGGCTTCTCCGGCTATGCTCCGGCATATTCAAGCACTAGAAGCCTTTTCTAACTCAGCCGACTCCAGATCGGTCTTTCTTCCAAGCCTTTCTCATTTCTAGGGTTTCTTCGAAATCCTGAGATATTCGAGGTTTTTCTCTGTTTGTTTTCTTAGATCTATGATATATTTGTGTTCTACTGGATGTTTAAAGTATTTTCCCCTATCATTCTTTCAAAAATTGCTTTTCTTCAATTTAGGGTTTCTGAAAGGTTTTCAAAACATCTTTTTGATTCTTCCTTTTCTTTTCTTTATGTATGTTTGTCTATATTATGCTCGTGTGTTTTCTTTTTTACCACGCATGTGTTGTTCTTCTATTTTCTTTCTACTATACATGACTCTTCAGTACCTTTGTACTCTGTTGTGCCTCTAAATTAGGCTCGCATGTTAATGTTTGTTATGTTTTCCTACATGTTCTTTGCTATACTTTCCAATATTCTTCTACTGTATGTGTTTCTTGCTAAGTTCTTTAACTTTGTTTGTTTTACTGGGCTTTTGTTGAAGTTCTAAGGATGTCTCACTACTATTTCTTAAGCTAATATCACCCTTTTTCTCTTCTGAACTTGCTTAAGTTCCGACTTTTCTTGAACATATTTTTATGCTCCTCAAATCAACTTTTTACTTTGTTGCTTCAAACTTGTTATCATGTATGTTGGTTTCTCATGAGTCTCTCAAAGAGACCTCTGAGCCTGTTATCTGTCTTCTCGTCTCTGCTTCTGATTAAAGTTGAAAACCCTAGGCTTTGGGTTTTGGCAAGTTTTATTTTGGACTAGGGCTACTTTGGAACCCTGGACTCTCAGACTCATTCTGAGTCTATAAATTGAACTGAAACCTTTTTGACTCTGAACTCTTTCTATGATATTCTTTTCTAATCAACATGACAACTCCTTTTTGCTTGATATTTGTGTGCTTTATATATGAGAAATTCTTCTTTCAAAAAGGGTTTTGCCAAATATTGATTGATTCCGAATTCTTTTTAATAGGGTTTGATTGATTATTACTGATTTTCTCTAATTGAACCTTCTTTACCTTTTCCTGACTTGGTTCATTCGAACAAAGCCTGCAATTTCGATTTTTACTGGTTGAATGATTGATTCCCTTTCCTTATTTTCTCACAAACCGTGTACCATTGGACTTTTGCCTTAAATAAACCCTGTGTATTTACCCTTCTTGTGCTACTTTGGAAAAGATTTTAGTCCAATTCTTTCCTTAATTGTCTTCTACCCGTTTGAAATCAGAATCCCTTAACTGAAGGGAAATTCTGTGTGATTGATTGCAAACTATTCCCTTACCTTTTCTTACTTGTTTTCTACGCTATAAAAGGGGCACGACCCTTCTACACTTAGACACCTTGAACCTTCAGTTCAACACTTTGAATACAATACTTTACACACACATCTCTCAATTTCAATACTCAACTCTCTTCTGAGATCTTTTGTACTGTTTGCTTGCAACTTGGTTTATAAGACTTCAGCTTTCACTTATTTGTTTCCCTGAAACTGGTATGTCTTAGTTTTGATTTCAGCACCATCCCTATGTGTTTACTTTACAGTTGCTACACTCCTGTCTACTTTGCTGTTCATGTTCTATACTGAATATGCTACTCTCTCTCTTTGCATCTGTTGTACATGTTTGTTGTGAATTCCCCATACACATACTCCCTTCTATGTGTTTGAGTTAAGGTTCATGGCCTGACATCATCCAAATTGCTGCTTAGGCCCGAACCTGATCCTCAATGGATCCCAACTCTCAAAATTTGGCTAACAGGATGGTCAGGGGTGTGCCAGCACTCCTAATTGCTAGGCATGACCACCAGCCTGCCATGGCTCTCCCTGATTCCCCCCTGTGCATTTACACTTACTCTTAGACTCTAAGTTCTTCCCCTCTCTTATGAGCCTTGCTTTGGAACCTTGAGTTCCCTCTGAACTTGGATATCTGAGGGTTGACATTTCCACATTGCACTATGTGTTTGGGATGTAAGCATTGCCCGGAGCCCTTTGAGACTTTTGGGAACTTTGACACATCCCAAATAAGAGAAGGTTTTGGAAACCTGATCTTGGAAGTTGGTTCATCTCATATTGTTAGACCTTGAGTCTGAATTAGGCTCCTTGGTTGTAGCTTAAAATTTTGATGTAATTTTACTTTTTCTTGACTCATTCTGGTCTGTAATATGTTGTAATAACTTATGGGGTTCTAGTGAAAAGGGAAGGGTCATTTATGTATGCAAAGGGTAGACATCACGCTCATAGGCGTTACTATTTCAAGCTCTGCACTTACGCATATCATGTAGAAATCCTACCTATAAGTTTTCTGCACTCACGCACATCATGTAGAAATCTTGCCTATAAGTTTTCTAAACTCATGCACGTCATATAGAAATCCTACCTATAGTTTCTGCACTTATGCACATCATGTAGAAATCCTGCCTATAAGTTTCTGCACTTATGCATATAGAAATCATGATTATAGGTGTCCTGCACTTCTACATTTTTATCTATCATTAGGCAAACTGTCATAGGTTAAAACGATAATCAATTTCCTTCTAGATACCATGTCTATAGGACTCCCTGCACTTGCATAATCGTCTTAACATTAACAACGCTTAGAAATCATGCCTATAGGAGTAACCCTTTGAATCTGATTCGTTTATTTCATCTACGAGTTTAAATCAGTTGCAATGTTGTCTAATATCTGCAGATCTTATGTTTTTATATAATCAGTAAGCCTTCTTTAAAATCGGAGTAAGCATTGTTAGATACCATGCCTATAAGTTTCACCTAGGCAAGCCAGTAGATAAGTAATTAACTGCATCAGTCTTTGATAAATTACAACCAGGGAAGGCTAATTCGGACCCCTCATCTGAGAAATATGTGATGAATCAGCCTATCCTACGCTTTAATTTAATTCAGACCATAACCAGTACTTGTGAGTCATGCTAGCCAATTTGTTTCTTTAAATGAGGAGGCATGTTTGAGCCCTTTAAACTGTTATGTGTTCTCCCCATACCTGCCTTATATGTTTTGATTGTAGCCCTAGAATTTTATCCTTTTAAAACTCTGAAAATCCAAATCTCCCTTCCCTTTAGGACTAGTAGTCCCAAATGCCTCCGGGACTGATAGGATTGGGGCGGGTACTAGCATGCAATAAGTAACGATACTATTCTGCGCTTAATACTTTAAAGGGGTGGGAAAGGGTAGATATGGATATGATGACCGATGCGCTAATACCACGTGTAACCCTTCTTTTGAGGAGTGATTCCGGGTATTGCATTGACGTGATCCATATTGTTTGTAAACCTAGGACCCCCTTTCTTTTAACTTGTTTTATTGTCCAAACTATTTTCTTAAAATTTCTGCTTTCTTTATTCTCTTCAAACTTTCAATTTGCTTGCAATAACATGTGAACCCCTTCTTACTTGAGCCCTTAATTGTTTATTTGATTATGTGAAGTCACAATTGTAACATGGCCGGGAACCACACTAGTGGATCTTGAGGGGTGCCTAACACCTTCCCCTCGAGATAATTTCTATCCCTTACTCAAACCCTTCTTAGTGTCCTAACGCACTTAATCATTAGGTGGCGACTCTTCAATCTCCAAATCCCAATTCCCAAACGGAACGAGTTGTCCTCCCAAATGTCACAAGCCCTATTTCGTGAGAAAAAAGGGGGCACGACAGCGTGGCGACTCTGCTGGGGATACTTCTTTTAAGCTTCTATCATTTCATGTTATTTGTGACTTTACTGCTTTTTTATTGCCTTTATTTCTCTTCTATGACGAAACTAACTTGGCTCTTTGTTTCTTTTATTTAATGCTTTCTTTTATCGCTTTCCTTTAATACTGTTGTAATTATGAGAAATTATTGTAATTATTACTTTATGAACATGCAAATAAATGGCAACTTGTTTCATTCTTGTAACTGCATATTCAACATCATATTCCACTCGTGCCAAACAAAATACCATAGCAACGCTTATAATGAGTGGTTGCGCCCTTCCGATATCATTACCCCCTAAATTTGGCAAAGGCGTATTTGCGGTAAAACTAGTCGATCAACGGTGTAGTCGACGGTTCCGTGCCTTTCCCTCTTGAGTTGTCCGCTTAAGGGTACCAGTCTAATACTTTATAGAAACCCTACTCTGTTCAATTGTGCATGCATCACTGTCAAAACCTAGCCGAGTCAGTTATGTTGTCCACATAATGACTCTTTAAGATAGCCTTGTCCAAATCCTGGGAACCCAAACGGACATTATCATATTCTGTGCATTTATTTGGAGAACTAAATGTTGCTTATGCTAATTATTGGTATTTAATAGTCGAGTCTGGTGGGGGTAAGGGCCTAACCCTTTTGTCTTGCAGAAACATGAGGCACGAGGTCCCCAACTTTGGTATGATCAACATACCCTCACTCTTGCTGGACTGGTGGAGGAGTCTTCCATCAAATAACCAAATCAACGAATGGAAAGAGAGAGTCACCAAGGCTAGTGAGAAGCTGGAATATCTCGAATATAGTCTGCTAGAGTTGGAAGGGAAAGTGAGGAAAAGAGTCACCGACTGTTAGAACGTTGAGGACGGCAAAGGAGAACCCCTAGCGAAGGCATTTTTACTAGAAAATCTGTGCGAGTTGGAGGATCTGATTAACGCAAGCATTCAACCTGAAGAAGGTCTTTCTGGGACCAAGTAGCTAGGAGTCTTTTCTTTTGCTTTAAGAATGTAATAAGGCCAACGGCCATTAGTGACATTTTATTTTCTGCTATTTTAGTGTCGTTTTGGGATTCGTCTTATTTCTTATCAATAAAATGAGGCATTTAGCATTATAAGTTCTCCAAATCAACTTGTCGCTAGGCCTACCTCGGGCACAATGAGGATCCCAAATTAGGACACGATTTATATTCTTGCACTATGTGTTTAAATATTGCAACGTTTTCTTCTCATAATCCGCACTAACTTGCTACCTTTTTGTTTTTACCTTTTGTTTATTCCCCTCCCCAAAGGTTAGTTCATGCACTCTCACATCATCATTTTACTTCACAAGGCCCTTCTATACAAGCTGTGAGCCCAGGAGCACGGTTCAAAAATTGGTCCATCAGAACCACCAGGGCCCGGAAAGCTTCGGGGTAGCAAGGCTGAACAAAGCACCATGCCTTATCTTTATTTTTCGCTAATTGACTTTCTTTCCGCATTTTTAATATTGAAATAAGAGCCCCAATGTTCAAAACAATTATTAAATTTATCAAAGCATTTCAGTTTTTTATAAATCTTGCTCTTATCACTTTTTATCATTTACTTTATTTACACAGCATTACTATTATTTATCTTGATGAACTGACGATTGTGACGTGCAACGAGGCAACGCAAAAAACGGATTGGACTTAGAAGAAGATGATATACCAGAAGAGGTTGTTAAAAAGGTTGAGGATTTTGAGAACAGACCTAAGTCTAATCTGGACAAAACTGAGATTGTTAACCTGGGAGATGCAGAAAATGTCAAAGAAACACGAATCAACATTCATCTGTCACCATCAAAAAAGAAAGAGTACACGAAATTTCTAAGGGAATATGAGGACATATTCGCCCGGTCTTATGATGACATGACTGGACTCAGTACATCTATTGTAGCTCACAACTGCCAACCGATCCGACATGTCCACCAGTAAAATAGAAGCTCAGGAAGTTCAAACCTGACATGAGTTTGAAAATCAAGGAAGAAGTCACCAAAAAAGTCAAAGCCAAGGTTTTTAGGGTAGTAGAGCATCCAACATGGTTAGCCAATATTGTGCCAGTGCCGAAGAAGGACGGGAAGGTTAGAGTCTGTGTCGACTACCGGGATCTCAACCGGGCCAGTCCGAAAGACGACTTCCCCTTGCCGAACATACACATTCTAATTGACAACTGTGCCAAACATGAACTGCAGTCATTCGTTGATTATTTTGCTGGATATCATCAGATATGGATGGATGAGGAAGACGCGGAGAAAATGGCTTTCATTACGCCATGGGGGATATATTGTTACAAGATGATGTCGTTCGGGTTAAAGAATGTTGGGGCCACCTACATGAGGGCCATGACTGCTATTTTCCATGACATGATACACAAAGAGATCGAGGTATATGTAGACGACGTCATCATCAAATCCAAGAGAGCCAATGACCACATGGAAGATTTGAGGAAGTTCTTCAATAGACTAAGAAGGTACAACTTGAAGCTGAATCCCGCCAAATATGCATTCGGGGTTCCTGCCGGAAAACTACTTAGGCTCATTGTGAGTCGTCGAGGAATAGAACTGGATCCGTCAAAGGTCAAAGTCATCCAAGAATTGCCACCACCGAAGAACAATAAAGAGGTTATGAGTTTCTTAGGAAGACTTAACTACATCAGTTGGTTCATAGCTCAATCCACTGTCATTTGTGAGCCAATCTTTAAGATGTTGAAGAAGGACGCCGCTACCAAATAGACTGATGATTGTCAGAAAGCCTTCGACAGAATCATGGAATACCTGTCAATGCTGCCAGTTTTGGTCCCGCCCGAGCCGGGTAGACCTCTATTACTCTACCTTGCAGTATTAGATGGAGCTTTCGGTTGTGTTCTGGGGCAGCATGATGAAACGGGAAGAAAGGAGCAGGCCATCCATTATCTCAGCAAGAAGTTCACCCCGTACGAGCCCCGATATTCTCTATTGGAATGAACCTGTTGTGCTCTGACTTGGGTAACTCAGAGTTTGAGGCACTACTTCTGTTCCTATACTATATATCTCATATCAAGAATGGATCCTTTGAAGTACATCTTTCAGAAGCCCATGACCACTGGCAAGATAGCCAAGTGGCAGATCCTGCTGAGTGAATTCGACATTATTTACGTAACTCAGAAGGCAATCAAAGGACAAGCACTGGCCGATCATCTTGCTGAAAATCCCGTGGATGGAGAATACGAGCCTCTAAAGATGTATTTTCCTGATGAAGAGGTATCTTTCATAGGGGAAGATATTGCAGAACCCTATGATGGTTGGAGGATATTTTTCGATGGAGAAGCAAACTTCAAAGGAATTGGCATAGGAGCGGTCCTAGTATCAGAAACCGGCCAGCATTATCCGGTGTCTGCCAAGCTCAGGTTCCCGTGCACCAACAACATGGCCGAGTACGAAGCCTGCATCTTAGGGCTCAAGATGGCCATTGACATGAACATCCAGGAATTGCTAGTGATCGGAGATTCAGACCTGCTTATACATCAGGTCTGAGAAGAATGGGCAACCAAGAACTTCAAGATACTCCCTTATCTGCATCATGTACAGGAATTGAGGAAGAGGTTCACAAAGACAGAGTTCCAACATGTTCCTAGAGTTCAGAATGGGTTTGACGATACAGTGGCTAACCTATCATCCATGATACAGCACCCAGACAAGAACTTCATTGATCCTATTCCGGTAAAGATCTATGATCATCCAGCTTACTGCACTCATGTAGAAGAAGAAGTAGACGGAGAACCTTGGTTTCATGATATCAAGGAATATTTGACGAAAGGAGAATATTCAGAACTCGCAAATCCTACTCAGAAACGCACACTTCGGAGATTATCTAACAACTTCTTTCATAGCGGAGGAATCATGTATAGGAGTACTCCTGATTTAGGGTTACTAAGGTATGTCGACGCAAAGGAAGCATCCAGGCTATTGGAGGAAATTCATGCAGAGACCTGCGGTCCGCATATGAACGGCTTTGTCTTAGCCAAGAAAATACTCCGAGCTGGTTATTTTTGGATGACTATGGAAACGGACTACATCCAGTATGTCCGAAAATGCCATCATTGTCAGATACATGCAGACATGATAAAGGTGCCTCCAAACGAGCTTACTGCAACAAGCTTGCCATGGTCGTTCGCCGCTTGGGGAATGCATGTTATCGGACCTATCGAGCCTGCCGCATCAAACGGACACAGGTTCATTATAGTGGAAATTGATTATTTCACCAAATGGGTTGAAGCAGCAACATACAAAGCAGTGACTAAGAAAGTGGTAGCAGATTTTGTCCGCGACCGTATTGTTTGTCGGTTCGGAATTCCAGAGTCAATCATCACTGATAATGGTTCCAATCTCAACAGCGACCTGATGAAAGCCATGTGTGAAACCTTCAAGATCAAACACAAGAATTCTACAGCTTACAGACCTCAGATTAACGGAGCTGTAGAAGCCGCCAATAAGAATATCAAGAAGATACTAAGGAAGATGATAGAAAAGCATAAGCAGTGGCATGAGAAGTTATCATTTGCCTTGTTGGGATATTGCACCACAGTCTGCATATCAACCGAGGCAACTACCTATATGTTGGTTTATGGTACAGAAGCAGTCATTCCCGCCGAGGTAGAAATCCCCTCCTTAAGAATCATATAGGAAGCCGAACTTGACGATGCAGAATGGGTAGAGAGTCGCTACGAGCATCTAGTTGTTATAGATGGAAAGAGAATGAATGCAGTTTGCCACGTCAGCTCTATCAAAACAGAATGTCCAGAGCCTTCAACAAAAGAGTCAAGCCGAGATAGTTTACACTGGGGCAGCTAGTGTTAAAGAAGATTTTCCCACATCAAGAGGAAGCCAAAGGGAAGTTCTCTCCCAACTGGCAGGGTCCATACATGGTTCACCGGGTCCTCACCGGAGGAGCCCTTATACTTGCAGAAATAGAGAAGTTTGGCCGAAGCCAATCAATTCAGATGCAGTAAAGCGATACTATGTGTAACTTTTATGCTTTCCTCATATGATGTAATTTGAACTACGCCTGACCTGATTCCCGTTTAAGAGGGGATACGTAGGCAGCCCTATGGGTTCGGTCATAATTCAATAAAATTTTCATTTCCCCCCGCAATTGGAAATTGGAGCAGAATTTTGAGGAGGACCCTCAAAATTCCGAAGTGATTTCAGCCATTCGACGCAAGCAGCCGTCGGAAGCAACAACCTAGTAAACTGGGATAGAATTTTGAGGAGGACCCTCAAAAATCCAGAGCGAGAGAGGTTGCAGTATCTTGGACCACGTCGCAGTCGTCAGTTCATCTAAAGAAAACTATTCTTAATTATGTTTTTATTGTCACATTTCTTTACTAAATCATGCATGTCTGTTACCAAAGTTGCTTTGTTTAGCAACGCTACCCCAATGATACGCCTAATATCACTGGAACGGAGTTGAGCAGGTCAAGCAGAGCCAACGGGAATACGAACTAACCTCCCCTCTTTACAAAACTCACGATTTTTATTTAAATGCAGGCACTTGAGTTGCAAAATCATCAAATATACTATACACTCACGAGAGTCACATTGCTCAGGAATATAACTCTCAGAACCGTTGCACTTACTCACAGCTGCTATCCGCACGCAGTGCTCCCAGCAGACACAGAATCCCCAGCAGTCGCAATGCCTCGATCCGCTATCAACTAAGAAAATTCTATCATCATTTTGCCCTTTTTACTCCTTGCATAAGGCTACCTTTCTGCCTTCCGAGGTTAAGCTCTACCTCCATCCGCATTTCCCTCCATTGCATAAGGCTACCTTTCTGCCTTCCGAGACTAAGCATTGTCTCCATCTGCATTTCCTGCATTGCATAAGGCTACCTTTCTTCCTTCTGACATTACTATTCGCCTTTTATTTTCTGCATTGCATAAGGCTACCTTTCTGCCTTCCGAGGTTAAGCTCTACCTCCATCTGCATTTCTCTGCATTGCATAAGGCTACCTTTCTGCCTTCCGAGGTTAAGCTCTACCTCCATCTGCATTTCTCTGCATTGCATAAGGCTACCTTTCTGCCTTCCGAGACTAAGCATTGTCTCCATCTACATTTCTCTACATTGCATAAGGCTACCTTTCTGCCTTCCGAGGTTAAGCTCTACCTCCATCTGCATTTCTCTGCATTGCATAAGGCTACCTTTCTGCCTTCTGAGGTTAAGCTCTACCTCCATCTGCATTTCCTTGCATTGCATAAGGCTACCTTTATGCCTTCCGAGACTAAGCATTATCTCCATCTGCATTTCCCTGCATTGCATAAGGCTACCTTTCTGCCTTCCGAGACTAAGCATTGTCTCCATCCTAAATTTCTCTACATTGCATAAGGCTACCTTTCTGCCTTCTGAGGTTAAGCTCTACCTCCATCTGCATTTCTCTGCATTGTATAAGGCTACCTTTCTGCCTTCCGAGACTAAGCATTAACTCCGTCTGCATTTCTCTGCATTGCATAAGGCTACCTTTCTGCCTTCGGAGACTAAGCACTGTCTCTATCCTGCATTTTTCTGCATTGCATAAGGTTGCTGTTCTGCCTTCCGAGACTAAGCGTTGTCTCCATCCTGCATTTCTCTGCATTGCATAAGGCTACTGTTCTGCCTTCCGAGACTAAGCACTGTCTCCATCCTGCACGGCTGAAATATCGCCACTTTATCCCTCTTGCATCGGCTGAAATATCGCCACCTTTTATTTACATCTTGCATCGGCTGAAATATCGCCACCTTCTACATTTCATGGGCTGAAAGATCGCCAAATTGTCCAAAGGCGTCATTGTTTGGAGGCACCATTTGCATAGCCCGAGAACGCCATGCCATGGCCTGAGGACCCCATTTTATCTTTTGCATATCATTATTCAAAGGCATCATAGTTCGGAGGCGTCATTCTCATAGCCCGAGAACATTATTTCATATCCTGCGAATCCTTTATTATACGTTTCATGGCCCAGGACGTCATAGTCCGAGGACATCATCCTAACCGTTCGAAGACAGCATTCATGGTCCAATGGGAACTTGCATCATGTTTAAATTTATGCACAATATATGCTCATTTGCAGGTAAATCGGCTAGCAACGACCGTCTCAGCAGGGACGATCTCGCTCCAGTTCCCGCAGCTTATCAGACTCCGACCATCCTTCTCAACCCGAGCATCGCGTCCGCTTTTCGAAACCTCCATCGGTATATTCCGCCAATGGATCCTGAACTACATATGGCATGATTCCTGTAAGACCAGGGATATATAGGCAGCTCAGGAACCAGAGCTCGGTCAAAATTCTTCAAATCGCTTCATTCGGTCAAAATTGGCCATCATATCTTTACTCGGCAACTCTTTCATCCTTCCTGGGTAAAGAGGGGCAGCTGTTGATACCCAATTTTTCCCTATGTATTTTTATATGCAAAATACTTTCAAAATAGCATATATAAGCATGCCCAAGAGTTTTGGTATTTTTTCAAAGATCTTAAAATCAATTTATTGTCCACTTTTAGCAGTACAAAAATTAGTTATTATTCCCAAAATTATCAATTTTGGCGAGTAATTTATTTTATTCCCATATTTATACCAAAATATAGTTAAGATAATTTTTGTATATTTTTACAAATTTATTTGGTATTTAAAAGACTAAATTGCATATAATTGCAATTATAGCCTATTTTAAGATTAATAGCATTTCTATAATTGTAAAATTGGTTTCAATATTTTTAAATTAATATTTATGCATTATTAGTTGGGTCAGTACTTTTAATTTATTTTTAAAGTCTTTTTCACTATTTTTATAAAATAAAAGAGGAAAATTGGCTATTTCATTTAGCTTATTTCTATTTCAATTACAGCCTCATTTCCTTTCAATTCTAACCTCAATTTGACCCCAATTCCGACCAAATTAAAACCAACCCAATTCCAATCTTAACTCAACCCGTTCCCCACCTACCACTTAAATCTTGACCATTGATCACTCAAGATCAACGGCCAAAACTAGCCCTTTCCTCTTTAACTCCTAAACGACTACCCTAATCTCCCTCATTCTCACCTGACCTGCCGCCTTGAAACCCTTCGTCTCTCAAAACACTCTCAAGCTCTCTGAAACCCTAGCCATCTCCCACCTTATTCTACCATGTTTCCACCGGAATCCCTGGCTTCTCAAGCCATGGATGGCCCGTACTAACCCCCCTCCATCATTAAGCTTTGGGTGTTCGAAGCTTTGAAGTCTGACCTCGATGGTTCTCCTTCAGATCTTCTCAGATCTATAAGTTCAATGGCTTCTCCGGCCATGCTCCGGCATATTCAAGCACTAGAAGCCTTTTCTAACTCAGGCGACTCCAGATCAGACTATCTTCCAAGCCTTTCTCATTTCTAGGGTTTCTTCGAAATCCTAAGCTATTCGAGGTTTTTCTCTATTTGTTTTCTTAGATCTTAAAAATTGCTTCTCTTCGATTTAGGGTTTCTGAAAGGTTTTCAAAACATCTTTTTGATTCTTCCTTTTCTTTTCTTTATGTGTGTTTGTATATATTATGCTCGTGTATTTTCTTTTCTACCACGCATGTGTTGTTCTTCTGTTTTCTTTCTACTATACATGACTCTTCAGTACCTTTGTACTCTATTGTGCCTCTAGATTAGGCTCGCATGTTAATGTTTGTTATGTTTTCCTACATGTTCTTTGCTATACTTTCCAATATTCTTCTATTGTAAGTGTTTCTTGCTGAGTTCCTTAAGTTTGTTTGTTTTACTGGGCTCTTGTTGGAGTTCTAAGGATGTCTCACTACTATTTATTAAGCTTATATCACCCTTTTTCTCTTCTGAACTTGCTTAAGTTCCGACATTTCTTGAACCTGTTCTTTATGCTCCTCAAATCAACTTTTTACTTTGTTGCTTCAAACCTGCTATCATGTATGTTGGTTTCTCATGAGTCTCTGAAAGAGACCTCTGAGCCTGTTCTCTGTCTTCTCGTCTCTGCTTCTGATTAAAGTTGAAAACCCTAGGCTTTGGGTTTTGGCAAGTTTTATTTTGGACTAGGGCTACTTTGGAACCCCAAGACTCTCAGACTCATTCTGAGTCTATAAATTGAACTGAAACCTCTTTGACTCTGAACTCTTTCTATGATAGTCTTTTCTAATCAACATGACAATTCCTTTTTGCTTGATATTTGTGTGTTTTATATATGAGAAATTCTTCTTTCAAAAAGGGTTTTGCCAAATATTGATTGATTCCGAATTTCTTTTAATAGGGTTTGATTGATTGTTACTGATTTTCTCTAATTGAACCTTCTTTACCTTTTCCTGGCTTGGTTCATTCGAACAAAGCCTACAATTTCGATTTTTACTGGCTGTATGATTGATTCACTTTCCTTATCTTTTCACAAACCGTGTACCATTAGACTTTTGCCTTAAATAAACCCTGTGTATTTACCCTTCTTGTGTTACTTTAGAACAGATTTTAATCCAATTCTTTCCTTAATTGTCTTCTACCCATTTGAAATCAGAATCCCTTAACTGAAGGGAGATTCTGTGTGCTTGATTGCAAACTATTCCTTTACCTTTTCTTACTTGTTTTCTGCACTATAAAAGGGGTACGACCCTTCTACACTTAGACACCTTGAACCTTCAGTTCAACACTTCGAATACAATACTTTACATACACACCTCTCAATTTCAATACTCAACTCTCTTCTGAGATTTTTTGTACTGTTTGCTTGCAACTTGGTTTACAAGACTTCAGCTTTCACTTGTTTGTTTCCTTGAAACTGGTATGTCTTAGTTTTGATTTCAGAACCATCCCTATGTGTTTACTTTACAGTTGCTACACTCCTGTCTACTTTGTTTTTCATGTTCTGTATTGAATATGCTACTCTCTCTTTGCATCTGTTATACATGTTTGTTATGAATTCCCCATACACCTACTCCCTTCTATGTGTTTGAGTTAAGGTTCATGGCCTGACAGCATCCAAATTGCTGCTTAGGTCTGAACCTGATCCTCAATGGATCCCAACTCTCAAAATTTGGCTAACAGGCTGGTCAGGGGTGTGCCAACACTCCTAATTGTTGGGCATGACCACCAGCCTACCATGGCTCTCCCTGATTCCCCCCTATGCACTTTCACTTACTCTTATACTCTAAGTTCTGCCCCTCTCTTATGAGCCTTACTTTGGGACCTTGAGTTCCCTCTGAACTTGGACATCTGAGGGATGGCATTTCCATACTGCACTATGCTCTTAATTTCTGCAATGTGTTTGGGATGTAAGCATTGCCCGGAGCCCTTTGAGACTTTTGGGAACTTTGACACATCCCAAATAAGAGAAGGCTTTAGAAACCTGATCCTGGAAGTTGGTTCATCTCATATTGTTAAACCTTGAGTCTGAATTAGGCTCCTTAGTTGTAGCTTAAAATTCTGATGTAATTTTACTTTTCCTTGACTCATTCTGGTCTGTAATATGTTGTAATAACTTATGGGGTTATGGTGAAAAGGGGATGGTCATTTATGTATGCAAAGGGTAAACATCATGCTCATAGGCGTTACTATTTCAAGCTCTGCACTTACGTATATCATGTAGAAATCCTGCCTATAAGTTTTCTGCACTCACGCACATCATGTAGAAATCCTGCCTATACGTTTTCTGCACTCATGCATGTCATATAGAAATTCTGCCTATAGTTTCTGCACTTATGCACATCATGTAGAAATCCTGCCTATAAGTTTCTGCACTTCTGCATATAGAAATCATGACCATAGGTGTCCTGCACTTCTGCATTTTTATTTATCATTAGGCAAACGGTCATAGGTTAAAATGATAATCAATTTCCTTCTAGATACCATGTCTATAGGACTCCCTGCACTTGCATAATCGTCTTAAAATCAACAACGCTTAGAAATCATGCCTATAGGAGTAACCCTTTGAATCTGATTCGCTTATTTCATCTACGAGTTTAAAATCAGTTGCAATGTTGTCTAATATCTGCAAATCTTATGTTTTTATATAATCAGTAAGCCTTCTTTAAAATCGGAGTAAGCATTGTTAGATACCATGCCTATAAGTTTCACCTAGGCAAGCCAGTAGATAAGTAATTAACTGCATCAGTCTTTGATAAATTACAACCAGGGAAGGCTTATTCGGACCCCTCATCTGAGAAATATGTGATGAATCAGCCTATCCTACGCTTTAATTTAATTCAGACCATAACCAGTACTTGTGAGTCATGCTAGCCAATTTGTTTCTTTAAATGAGGAGGCTTGTTTGACCCCTTTAAACTGATATGTGTTCTCCCAATACCTGCCTTATACGTTTTTATTGTCGCCCTAGAATTTTATCCTTTTAAAACTCTGAAAAGCCAAATTTCCCTTCCCTTTAGGACTAGTAGTCCCAAATGCCTCCGGGACTGATAGGATTGGGGCGGGTACTAGCATGCAATAAGTAACGATACTATTCCGCGCTTAATACCTTAATGGGGTGGGAAAGGGTAGATATAGATATGATGACCGGTGCACTAATACCACGTGTAACTTCTCTTTTGAGGAGTGATTACTGGGCATTGCATTGATGTGATCCATATTGTTTGTAAACCTAGGACCCCCTTTCTTTTAACTTGTTTTATTGTCCGAACTATTTCCTTAAAATTTCTGCTTTCTTTATTCTCTTCAAACTTTCAATTTGCTTGCAATAATATGTGAACCCCTTCTTACTTGAGCCCTTAATTGTTTATTTGATTATGTGAAGTCACAATTGTAACATGGCCGGGAACCACACTAGTGGATCTTGAGGGGTGCCTAACACCTTCCCCTCGAGATAATTTCTAGCCCTTACCCAAACTCTGGTTCTTCAAACTCAAACCCTTCTTAGTGTCCTAATGCACTTAATCATTAGGTGGCGACTCTTCAAGTTCCAAAACCCAATTCCCAAAGGGAACGAGTTGTACTCACAAATGTCACAAGCCTGATTTCGCGAGAAAAAAGGGGGCGTGACAACAACCACTTTCATTCTTTCTTGCTTTGCTGCAACATCACTCGAAGTCCCCTTCTTAACTATTACGGATGGTTCACTACTCCTTTCGCTTGACTTGGGCACTGATTTCTCACTTGTTGATTGTTCAACTGTCTTGACCCCACTGGACCAAATCATCATGACGGTTTGTGACGGCTTCCTGGGCTTCCCTCCCTCATGCACTATTTCAATCATATTTGCCTCCTGATGGGCTAGCATCGGATTCCAGTTGATATTGGGCGCCTCGAGAGCTTGAACTTCAATCCGATTGGTATCAATAAGCTCCTGGATAACACTTTTTAAGTGCCAGTACTTCTCCGTGTCATGACTTAGAGTACCAGAACAATACTCACAACTTACGGAATAATCAAGATTTTTCGGGGGAGGATTTGGAAATTTGGACTGTATCAGCCTCAGCATGTCCAGTTGTCTTAGCCTGTGGGATAAACCAGTATATGACTCTCCCAATGGAGTAAAGGTTTTCGTTTTCTACAACCTTTCATCCTTAAATGTTTGATTAGGCCGGAAACTTGTTCCAGGAGGGTTTCGGTAGGCTCGTAGGGGTAGATATGTGTTTTGGGGAATGGGCGCACGCCATTGCGCGTGGGTGGGAGCTTGGTTGTATATTTGGGCATGGTGGACAGAAAATGAGGTTCTAGTGGGGGTAGTAGTGTTGGGGTGGATTATATGGGGCTATGAGGGTAACTTTGGTGGTGGGGTCGAGGCTGATTATAGTGGTGAGATGAGCCTACGGGTCCGAACCAAGTTCTTGAATCAACCATTACTACGTTCTCTCTCTTCTTTTTCCCAATTCCTCATGTGCCGCCCTGAATATCCTGAGTGGTCGCCTTAATAGCCGAATAGCTCATGATTTTATTCGACTTGAGCCCCTCTTCTACCATACCTCCCATCTTCACTACTTCATTGAAGGATTTTCCTATAGCTGAGACCAGATAACCATAGTAAGTAGGTTCTAAGGCCTGTAGGAAATAATCCACCATCTCACTTTCTTTCATTGGAGGCTCTACTCTTGTTGCCTGCTCTCTCCATCGGAAACCATACTCTCTGAAACTTTCACTGTGCTTTTTCTCTAGTTTTGTCAAGGACAGTCGGTCTGGAACGATCTCAAGATTGTATTGGAAGTGACAAGTGAATGCTTGCGCCAGATCATCCTATGTATATCACCTTCCGTGATCCTGCCGGGTGTACCACTCCAGCGCCGATCCACTCAGACTTTGACTGAAATATGCCATCAACAATTCATCTTTTCTTCCATCTCCCCTCATCTTGCTATAAAAACCTCTCAAGTGTGCTATTGGATCACCGTGCCCGTCGTACAAATCAAACTTGGGCATCTTAAACCCTGCCGGTAATTGCACATTTGGAAACAGACACAGGTCTTTGTAAGCCACACTTACTTGACCTCCTAACCCTCGCATGTCTCTGAATGATTGTTCGAAGCTTTTAACTTTGCTGAACATCTCCTCCTGCTCGGGATTTTTGGATGGTTTTTTAGCTTCTGCAGGGAGATCAAAACAATGAGTATAAACTTCTGAAGCTTTGAAAGTGGGCTCTGGGGGTATTATTGGTTATCTTGGGCTTGGAACATAGGCTCACTAGAAGATTGGTGTAGTGTATCAGATGGGGATGCTACGAAGACAAGAGTGATTAGGGGAGGAGGATATGGAACTGGTTTGGGTGGTGGAGCTTGCGGGGTTTGGGAGGTGGTGCCTTGGTAGTGATGGTAAATAGGAAATCCTACAGATGAATCAATAGTAGGATGTTCCTGGGTTTGAGTCAATGGTGGGATGAAAGCAGGGTTGGCGGGGTAAGCTGGTGGTGGTTGCCCTTTTTCCCAGGCCTGGTACATTTCGGCCATCTGCTGCTTCAACTTATACATCTCTTCTTTCATCGAATTAACATCCAATTCTTCCACCTCTCTTGAAGGATCGATGCTACTCGCATCAAGTTCTTGGTTAGACATGATCAATTCGTCTTTGGACCTGGTGTTATATGGATGGGTTGCTAGAATGCTCAACAAACTAACCACTTGCCTTAGTTCTGGAGCATCAACAACAAACTCGTTAGTGATTAGAGCTTAACAGATTGGTAACCGCATATTTGTGGAATGCAATGCACCTAAGTAATTAATCATTTCTATCATGTATTTGCTCGATTGCTTGTTTCATCTCGGCTTTTCCCTGTTTTCATATGCAACTTCCCTTTTTCTCTTTTTCCCCTTTTTTCATTCTTGCCTTTCTTTGTTTTTTTTATTCTCTCATTTCCCTTTCTTATTTTGTTTCGTTCTTACAGTTTCTTATTTTTTTTTCTCTTTTCTTTTGGTTATGGTCGAATCCTATGGAGATTTCCTACGTATCATGACCCCGCATGAATCAAATCGAGCGTAGTTCTGGGGTATAAGTGTAAAAATAAGTAATAAAACATTTTTGGGAATTTCAAAAAGCAAATACTTTGATTATAACGACTCAAAAACTAACAGACTCAAAAGAAACTAACAGACTCTAATAGAAAGAAAATACAGACTCAAGTAAAAAAAATCACGAATACATTAATGCCTCAAATGCTCCTAGGGCCCGAGGGACATCATTCGGTCTCACCACATGCCTATATGCAAGATCCCTTTGAAGCCTCTCCAAGTCACTCATTATCTGTCGGACAAACGTCATCGCTTCCGCGAAGAAAGTGGTGTGAGTCATATCCTCACATGCTTGGCATTTCACAACAATGTAGTCGGCGATGACTCTGACCCGCTCTCAGATTCTACCCTTTTCCTGAAGCAGACGCCCGACCTGTTGATTCCGGGCTTCTAACAACTGAGTGTCGTGGATATGTTGATTTTGCAACTGTTGCATTCCTTCCTACATCTGAGCCATCAAATCATAACAGTATTTCCTATCAACTTTGAAGTCCTTGGCTTGCTTGGCTGCTTCATTCTCGAGGGTAGTCATTTTTCTCTTCAGGATGGTGATTGCCCCTTCATACTTTCTTTTCATTTGTTGTACAAACTTTGCCTACTCTTCCTCCTTCTTTGCCCATTGTGCTCGAACTTTGGCTAGGTTGGCCTCAAACTTTTCCAGGTCATCTTGACACTCAAGGGCTTTCTTTTTCAGACTGCTTATAAGCCTTTCATCCGTTCGGCTTCTTTCTGGGTTTCTAACAGCTGTTTTCATCTTCCAAATTTGAGCTTTGAGGGTTTCATTTTCCTGAGTTAGTTTTTTCTTTTCTCCCTCATCTGTGGCGGCTTGCAAACCATTTTCAAACTGAAGGTAAGACTTGCCTTTCCAACTTGCTTATGGTAGCTCTGTACTCATTTTCTTTGGTCAACCAGTCCCACTGCACTTGTGCTTCGTCAGTGCACTATTGGACATGGGGTCTTTTTGCGGACCTTTTAGGCTCCTAATGAACTCGGGATATTTTACCATACCAAGCAGGGTAACCAGGCTCCAACTCACCTCTAGATAGATCTCGTATTTGAGTTTTAGGCTCTAAGATCTGCACTGATGCCAAATCCGACGCACTTTTTCTTCTGGAAAGGCAGCTTTTGGTTCTAACTTAATGATCTTCCGACTCAAATCTTCATCGTGTGGGATGGTCTGGTATCGGCCTAACTGACGCAGGACTCTATGCGGAGCATAAGGCTGGATACTCCGAAGACCCATCAACAACAGGAAACATACCTCAGCCGACATATAAATTACTTCACTAGACGAGAGCCACCCGAACGTCCATTCGATCTTGTTTGCAGTCAAGGATCTCAAGTGGGTATGCCATGATTTTGTACCCTTCAGAAACTCATAACCCTCTACCCATTTTTCCTGTTTTTCAATGCACTCGATGCCAGTCATACCACAATTCAAGTATCTGGGATGGTGACAAAGGTGTTCCTCCATCCATAATTGTAACAGCATATTGCACCCTTCAAAGAACTTTCCCCCTTCTCGGCAAAGGGTCAGAGCTTGGTAAATTTCTGCCAAGATCAGCGGCATTATAGTCCCATTTGCCTTTTTCATCATAAAGTCAGTTATCCCCACGAGCCCCGACTCTATATTCCCATCTTTTCTTGGGCAAATCAAAATACCCAGGAACATCATTATAAAATCTAATCCTCTCCGAGCTTCCCATTTGTCTTGGTTTCCTGCGTGAGTAAGACCGGTATCTGGCGTCTCGAAGCCACAGGGATTCCCGTAATGTCGGTACAAGAAAAAGAAGGTACAGAATCCTTTGGCTAAATTTCCATCTCGGATGTCCCGAGTGATGCTTAATAGGTCCAAAAATTTGTGAGGGGTTACTGCTCTAGGTGCCACTAGGTATTGATTTCTAAGATTCCCGTCAAAATCGGTGTAGCCTGCTATCTTTTCCAGTGTAGGAGTTAACTCGAAATCAGTAAAGTGGAATACATTATGTGCTAGGTCCCAAAATGGTATCAAGGCCTCAATTATGTGCTTTCTCGGCTTAACCTTCAAGAGCCCGATAACACCACCCAACGCTTTTGTCACAACCTTCCTGCTGTCATCCCCCAAATCATGTCACCACATATGTAGCTCCAAAGGTATATCTTCACGGACTGAGAAAGATTCATTTTGAATTGTGCTCATCCTGCATATTTATTAAGGTGATTTCAATTAAAAGAAAACTACGACTCATTTTGACTCAAGAAAATGGACCATTTTTCAAAATTTTCACAAAAATATCTGGCTTTGCCGATACGGCCTTTCAGCACTCTGAAAACGAAGATTTTAAGTCTGTGTCGGCTAACCAGCCAAAACCTTGAAAAATGACTAAAGGCGGCTATTCGTGCAAAAGCAGCCTTCCGGCGCCCTTTTGAGAGACATTCGGCTATTTTTGACAAGAGTGGCATCACATTACTTATTTGCAATAAAAATAAAATTTTTGTTCTTTTCGGGCTATTTATGCAAAAAGGAAGTTGGACCCGATGGGGGTTGCCTACGTATCTCACACCCTGTGAGAATCAAACTGGCGTAGTTCGGGCAAATAAAACAAAACCAACTATTTTTAAAAACAAAACCTCTTTTTTTTCCTTTTTTCATTTTATTTTTCTCAAAAATTCGGCAGAGTTTCAGCACTATTTGGACATTGGATTTTTCAAAATAGGTGACGAACTCACTTAACCCTCACATTGCTATTCTTTTTTTTTTCAGCCTTCTCCCATTATTTATAAGCCGATCAGCATGCAAAAACGAAGCAAATAAATGCACAAGTAGCAAGTAAGATGCATCAGGATGGTCCTTTTCATTTCGGGTACACCCGTCCTAAACAGACCCAACCCCTGTGTTGAGTCTCCAAAGTCAAATACATGTGATGCAAACAAATGTTCCTACTAAGGATCCGGCATGAGGCTTTGTTATAATAGGTTTAAAACCTGGGTTTATTGTTCTAGACCTGGCTTACCCGAGCGGACAACTCGAGCAGAGGGGGGCAGCGTACCGGGAATATAGAAGCTTCACCGGCTTTGCAACTTATCTGAACCTCGTTCTAAATTTAGGATATGACTCTAACAAAAGAGAAATCACACGAATTGCACACTCCTCTATGATTTAGAAGACTCAGAGAGCAGGTGGGTTTCGTAGCAGTTTATATACAGTTCACAGAATATCAAAGCTTTAAAAGCAACATTTATCACATTAGGCCCAAACATGTAACAAAATCAGATAATAAATAAAGCCAACTATAACAATTCATCTAAGCTCGAATTCTGAATCCTGAACCAGAGATTCTGGGTTCGTTCCCCAGCAGAGTCGTCAGAGTTGTCACACCTCCTTTTTTACCTACCCCGGAAAGGGTATAAGGGAGTTTTTTTCCAACTTAAAGTGACAATCGAAACGGGATTATTTATCTAAGAATCAGAGTCGCCGCTTGGGATAATTTATGGTGTCCCAAGTCCCCGGTTCAAATCCCAAATTGAGGAAAAATTTGACTTTGTATTACAGTCTGCGAACTAGAAATCCGGGTAAGGAATTATGTTAACCCGGGAGAAGGTGTTAGGCATTCCTGAATTCCGTGGTTTTAGCACGGTCGCTCAACTGTTATTATTGGCCTATTTATCTGATTTTTAGAACACTTTCAAACCTATGTGCGTTTTTACCTGCTTTTATTTAATTTTAGGAAGATTTCAACGTTATATAAAACATGTCTTTGGATCAAGCCACATGAAATGTACCCACGATCCGTGACATATTTTGTTTAACGTTGTTAGGATTTGGATTTAGGTCACATGAAATGCACACCCGATAGTTTAGGAAGGTAAGTTATTAAAGTAACGCGCCTAAAGCAACTACGCGTTTGCAACTTTGCGAGGGCCATGAAAATTGCTAAATGGCGCGCCTCGAATTCTAAGGATCAACACAAGTTAATTAAATGAGGGCCATGCAATGGTCATTTTTGTTGGGCATGGCGCACCTCAGTTCTAAATTAAAGAGGCATTCAAACTAAACTTTGGAGGGCCATAAGCTATTTTGCGTTATTTAGTATGGCTAACCTCATTCTAAAAAAACATTAATTGTTTAAATAAAGTTGCAGGATTCCTAATTACTCAAATATTGCCTAATGGATTTGTTGAAGGCCAAAAGAAAGTACTACTTCATTTTAAAGAAAAACTCAAACTCAATCAACTAGCCCAGTCCGTATGGGTCATGTGCAAATAGAATATTCTGAGATGCACATGTCGAACATCCACAACAACTGAAAGCAGACAGATTTTTAACGTGCCAAATTAGCATTAAACCAAAAGCCATTGCAAGCTTTGGGGCTCGAAGTACGCCCGTCGTGATGAAGGTCGACAAAACCAAAACAGCTCAAAGTTGTGCATTCGTACTTGAGAATGCTTTCGCCACTTGGGCTGGCTTTAAGTCCAGATTTTACAAACTAACAATTAATTTAGATTAAAGGCTAAGTGGGATTAAACCTACAATTATTCCTGACTCTTAGCTAAGGGACACAAATTGCCTAATTAACTTCCATATTTACAATTGTCTTAACATAGAATAATTGACCAAATGTTCCCAAATCAAACCATCACTAATTCATTATGGCTCATGGGTAAACATGCTGGAACTATGGACATCAGTCCTTTAAATAACTTCACAAGAACAGTCATACAAATTTCAAATTCATTCAAACTTTGGCTTAATCCATGTACATGATAAATGGAGACTTGTAAAAGGGCCTAATGAACAAACATGATCTCAAACCTTAGGCTCATGGGCAAACATGCTTATAAAACAACATCAATACACGTACAAGCCAAACACCTTACATTTTAATGGATTCAGATAAATACTTAAGCAAAAAATCTGTGATCCAGAGCACAAATCAAAATAAACTGAATAATTGAGGCCTACAGTTCATTTGCCATACAAACAATCCACAAACCTGCTCATACACCTTCTAAACATGTTATTTAATGTTGAAACTAAACAATTGGCTAAAACACAAACCCCATTTTATAATACCAGTACCAGCTCGTTTAACATCTACCATTACCAATCTACTACATGGTATTTAAACAGTAAGGAAAAAGAAAAAAAGAAAAACTATGGCAAATACAGCCTATATTACATCGGATTCCACTTGATTCTCATAACAAGCATTCAATCAGTATTTCTAGACTAAGGAAATACTTGGAAATGAAAGTAAAGGGGATAAGATCAGCAGTAGCAACAACAGTATCCAGCAGCAGAAAGAAACCACAGAAAAAAAAACAGCTTTAAACCAAAGACTGATGCTCAAAAATCAAAAATCCACAACCAAAACTTCAAACCAAGCTTTTAAACCACAAGATTCAAATCATTTGAGCCCAGATAAGTTAGAAACTATTTCAGGAATTAGAAACTGAAGAGATCATAGAAAGAATTTAATCAAACAGTGAAAAGCAGCTGTTTGTATTTTTGGATTTTTATCTTCTAGGTCTCTCTCTTATTTTGTCCTCCCTCTTAAACTTCTATATCTCTGTTTCTTTTTCTTTGGACTCTATATTCTGTATGTTCTCCTTTAGTCTTTTCCTAAGCAAGCTTTATATAGGATCTCTTAAGGAAGCCTAAAATCAATTCCCTATTCATAAATGCCCCTTCCCTAATTTCTTAATTGATTCCACTCAATTCTTTGCTCTTTATTTTATTCAATAATGCACTCCTAAACCCTACCACTATTAGAAGCTTCTTAATTAGTTAGGTAAGGTTCACACAACCTAAATAATCCCTAGGCTACCCTTACAACCCCTGTTAATTACTTAAACCTAACAAACGGGTCAAATTGACCCAAAGTCCTTGAGCTACTGTCTGTGATCCAAACCAATTTCTGCGATCATATGGAAGGCAGAAAACAAAATCGACTACTTAAATGGATTCAACATACGACTGATTAATAACAACTACTATATGACTGATTAATATCAACAAACAAACATGAAATTAGTTAGGTTATTAAAACAAACGACCTAATTAGATAAACTAAGTCAGCGGACCAATAAGAATCATAGAACAACTTTTACAAAAAGAAACAAAGGGGACAACGAGTAGAGAACAGTTTGAACTCAACATATTGGTCGAGTTTTCAAAGGGAGTAAAAAAAATCTAACTAAAGAAAGGGAGAGGAAAAAGGAGATGAAATGGATTAAAAGAATGAAAACACTTACCATTTCAGAAATCAACAACCTGCTGTAGACCTTGATTTAACGAGATTGATGTTACACATTTGTTCTTTGTCAAGAACAACTGAGCAACATCAGTCTTCGTCGAATCTAATCTTCAAAACTTTGACAGAAACAACACCATATGACCATGCATGCCACTAGGATTTATTGAGGACAATCTTAGATTTTTAGGGCTCGACCTCGGATTTAAGATTCGAGAGATTCTTGCAATATTCGAGGGAAAACAATAATGGATTTGGTACGAGGGAGATATGGGGGTTAGGTGGTGTTGATTTGGGGTCGATTGGGTAAGTTAGGGTTTAAGGGTCTGACCTTCGATCCCATATTCGAAGAGTTCGACTGTGATTCGAAGGTAATGGATTAAGGATTCGGAACGGGGAGATGAAGGAGAGTCGATGGTGTGAATTTGGGGTTGTTTGGTGATTACCCGCTGCCGTAGACGATTTCCGGCGGGCGGCCAACGGTGGTTTGAGGCGGCGATTTTGGCTGGTCTCTGAAGAGAGATCAGAGACGATGAGGGGGGGTTCTGAGAGGGGTAAGGGGTTTGAGGTTTTGAGTATATTAAATTTATGATTTAGTTAGGGCCATTGGATGATTGGAATCCAACGGCTCTGATTAAATCATTAATGGAAAACGAGGTCGTTTTGTTTCACTGGGGGAACCGATTTGGTTCTGGATCGAGTCGGGGTTTGGGGGCGAGAATTTGGACCGTTTAATCAAACTAATTCAACGGTCCAGATTAAAACGCCTGAAACGGCATCATTTGGATTAAGCTGGAGACGGACCGGTTATTGGGGCGGGTCTGGGCCGGTTTTGGTTGGGTTTTGGGGACAATTGTCAAGTTTGGCCCAAATACAGCCTTTTCTATTTCCTTTTATTTTCATTTCTTTTCCTTTCCCAATTTCTTTTAAATTAAACTAAAATAAAAACCTAAATTAATTCCTAATCCAAATTATCTAATTAATTTAATTAACTCTAAATTATGACTACCACAACTAAGTTAAGTACCAAATTAAAGGGAGAATTACCAAAAAATCAAAAATTAAAAAGCAACAATAAACTATTTTTTGTGATTTTCCATTTTTGTAAAGCTACTTAATTAATTCTTAAAAATGCAAAGTTAAATCCTAAATGCAAAAAAATGCAACATATTTTTTTTTATTTTTAAATAATTTAAATAAAATAAACATGCACAGACAAATGCAAACAATAACAGAAAATGCAACAAAAAATCTGCAAAATTGCAAACAATGGAAAAAATTGTTTTGTTTTTGAATTTATGGGAATAATTCATATAGGGCAAAAATCACGTGCTCACACCCATTTTTGTTGTTAATTTTAAACTCTCCTGATAAATACATATGCTCTGTTTCCAGCGCCACACATATGATTTTTGCATTAAACAACGATTTCATTACTCAAATGGTCACTCAAATATCCCAAATTATTTCCTAAAGTCACTTTTCTTTCGATTGTAACAACAAAGTTACTGAACTATGCCTATTGACCCAATTCAAAAATTTGGAAAATAAAGACGAGTGACCTTCTGAGTGCAATAAGCATAGTTCAACGACTTTGTTATTATAAATAAAAAAAATAACTTTAAGAAATAATTTGAGATAATTGAGTGACCATTTGAATAATTGAGTCTTAAACAACTGACCCCTAGCTCACTCTCGTAAAAGGAGAAGAAAAGCTCCTTGTTGTCACATTTATTTCCGATATATTTTACTACTTGCTGATGTTAGGTTAATGTCATACCTTACTTTTATTTACTTATTTTATCCCGTAGTAAAATTAGACCAATAAAACTCTTGATTTTAAAAGAAAAATAGAGAGAGAATAGTTAACTGCAACATTTAACCATTGTAATTCAACATTAGGTTGACTGAGTTATCGTAACATCTATGATAATTTATTGACTATTAATATTACTCTTAATGACAAGTAGTAATTTCAGAATTTAATGTGACAATGGAAAGAGAGAGAGAAAGAGAAAGAGAGCTTCAGTTAACAAATCTAATTACTCATCTACTCTCCTACTATATGCTAAAGATTTAAAGGTACTAAGACGAACATTCTGGTTGTCCAGTTACATGGTCAAAGAATTAATTGGTGGACAATAATGGTAAAAAATCTTTATGACATTTAAAGACTAGAATACAAATTTTTGAACTAAAACACGAAACATGTTTTTGTTTAACATGGTAATTAAGTTGTCCTCTCCAAAATAGAGTTGATTTTCAACATAAATTCTCGCTTATCAATATATGAAATTTTTAACAAAAAATTCCATTTTCGAAACATTTAGCATATTACTCTCTTTAAAACAAAGCCTATTTAATAAATGCAAAGGGCCAAAAAAAGGGTGATGAAAATTTGAGTAATGATACAATTGTGTGATTTTGAAAATATAACTCGGAGAATTGATGTTAAATGAAGATTTATCGCAAAAAAAATTATTTTGCAAAGTCAAAATTATATTAAATTGCAGTAACTTCTTATTACATCCGTTGGCTAATTTTAACAAGGAATTGCTACTATTGACTGCTTTAATTAAAGAAATACCATTGACTTATTCCTCCGTATTCTTTGTGCACATCATTTTAAGTTAAAGTTTGAAAGAAAAGGGAAATTACGATAAATTTCACGTAGTGTGAATTTACTAAGCTGAACAATTTAATGGTACATATTTACTGTATCAATTAAACAAATAAGTAAACCCCTCTTTTACATTTTTATAAGGATCGAAAAGAAAAATAAGGAAGAAGAAGAAGAATTTAGTTCCTTTACATGTATTTACTAATTTCAACACTACTTTTTAATGTAATTATTCACAGTATCATTGTATGTACATATGATTTTGAGCCTAATATAAATACATATAAAATACTCAATTTTGTATGTAACTCGAACCTCGATATACATCCGTCAATGAGAAAGATAATAGACATTAGACTGAATAAAGAAGATCCAAATCTGACATAATCAAAAATCAAGATAAATCAGATTTTGTGATCAAATTAATAAAATTCAACAAAAACATATATCTAACTTGAGAATCTAATCATTATAAAACTACCTAAATTTGGTACATACTTTGTTTAATTAGTCCTGAACAAAACAAGCCTTGGTCCTTTAGAACAATTGCAATTAGATCACCCTTTGATAAAAACAGTCCAGATACATTCACACTACAATAAATGTCACTCCTTTACTACTACCATTAAGATAACAAACAGAGAAGGAAATTAAATTAAATTAAATTGAAGATCGGAGAATGAAATAGAGATTAGAGAGCTCCCTTTTTCCCCCTCATTTCTCCTCCATTTTCCTCAAGCTAATTTCCTTCCAATGGAACTTGATAAACAAGAGCTTTCTTTTCACCCAATTTTTGCGCCTAATAACAATAGCCTCAAACCAGAATTAGATGATGATTTTTGCATAGACTCAAAAAATTATCTTCAATATTTTCAGCACCTTGATCTTAACTTTTCTCTTTCAGGAGGAGTACTACCTAACTATACCTTCAACAACAGTACTGGAAATTTTATGATTGATACCAATGGTTATGACCCCTTTGATCCATTCTCCAATGAGGATAATTTTTCTTCATTAGAAGATTTTAACTTAAGTTATGAGCTTAAGCCATTTGATCAAGAAAATGGAGAGAGTGGTAACACAATCAAGGAGAATACTATGGATGTTAGTTACACGTACAATGAGAGCTATTTTAATTCCTTGAGTTGTGAAGATGCGAAGCCTTTGAATTTTGTTGTGCCTGATGAAAGTTCATCATGTGTCACTAATGGTTCTAATTGCAAATTAGAAATTGGTGAAAGAAGAAAGAATAAGAAGGTGAAAAGAAATGAAAGAAGCTTATTATCTTCATCAATGAAAAAACTAGGTAGGTAGAGGGAGGAAGAAAAAGTCTAAATCCGCCAAAGGACAATGGACGATTGAAGAAGACAGGTAATCATATCGTTTTATTTCATTTAAAAGCTTGAGTTGTTAGACAAAATATACTTTTAAATACTTAATTATGTTATCTTTGGTTATTTCATGTTTCTTTTTTTTCTTTTGCCGTGAAGATTGTCTTAATTAGTAGGTTAAATTCCTATTGAGAAACTTGATGTACTTATCAAAATAAACTTATATACGTGCAGGTTTTTGATCCATTTGGTAGAGAAGTTTGGAGTTAGAAAATGGTCTCAAATTGCACAAATGCTCAAAGGGAGGATAGGCAAGCAAAGTAGGGAGAGGTGGCACAACCATCTCAGACCTGATATAAAAGTATGATTTTTTATTTCTTTCTTTGCAAATAATATTAATCTTGATTTCTGTTTAGAATCTTCCCTTAATATCTTTATGCAAGTTTATCACATTCCATGTAAAGGGTTTTCTCTTTCTTTGTCATTGTTCTTCTTTCTGTATCCATGCATGTAGTAGAATTTCTTTTCCCCAATATTCCTTAGGACTTGTGGAAAATTTTGTTAACGATTAATTCCATATGCTTTTAAGTTATATGCATAGTCAGTATAAAGTTTTTTAGCATTAATAGTATAGTTTAATTTATTTATAATTAATTACCTAATATATAAAGGACATGATTATCCAAATATTTTTAACCGTCAATCCATAAAACTTAAAAACTTTATTTCCGTTGTTTCAGAAGGATTTGTGGACAGAGGAAGAAGACAGGATCCTAATAGAAGCTCATGCCGAAGTGGGAAACAAATGGGCAGAAATTGCAAAAAGACTACGTGGAAGAACTGAGAATTCCATTAAGAATCATTGGAATGCAACAAAAAGAAGGCAATTTTCAAGACGAAAATGTCGTACCAAATGGCCAAAGCCTAGTTCTCTCCTCCAGAATTACATCAAAAGCTTGAATTTGGAAAAGGGAAACAGCAAAAAAAAATCTCAAACTAGCAATGCCACAAACTCTACTGCCAAAGTAGAAACCATTGAGTTTTGCCAAGGGAATATTGAGCAAGTTCGTGAATATTGTGATTTCAGTGAAGTCCCAGAATTTGCATTGGATGATATATTTTTTGAAGAGAATAGAATGAATTCTTTTATGGAAGATATATATTCATGTTGGTCCACCTTCCATTATGGAGAAATGCATGGGTTTGGAGATTATTCCTTATGAACTGCCTACATTCATGCAAGGTGATCAAGTCAATAATAAGGAGATTGACTGATGGAAATGATTTCTAGAGTTAATCCATAGATATTAATTCCTCAAGAAATATATAGAGGTGTTTGTGGTCAAGAAACATGTGGTCGTGTTGAATTGTTAAGTATAACAAGAATAAGTATTAGTTAAATATTACTAGTAGTAATGTTCTCTCGAGTTATTTTGAGCTAATTGTACCAAATTTATGTAGTGAAAGATTTGGTCTAGTGTAAGTAATACGATGTGTGTTTCTTTGGTTAGACCATGCACAAAGGTGGTAGGTTGTATATCAATGTGTATATATGTGTTATGAAAGATTGGAGGTTGTCTTTGCCAAATATCTGCAGCTTTTTATTCAGTGATAAAGTGCTCTTTTCCTTGTCTTGAAATTAGTTTCTTTTCTTATGAAAAATCTGCAAGTTCTGAGCTGGTGTGCCAAATAGCCCGTTTGGCCAAGCTGCAAAAATCAGCTTATTTTGAGAAGTGCTTTTTTTAAAAATACTTTTGGTGAGAAGTAGTTTGTGTTTGGCTAATTAGTTTGAAAAGCACTTCTGAGCAGCAATTAGTGTTTGGCCAAGCTTTAAAAAACTGTTTCTAAGTGTATTTTTCTCAAAAGTGCTTCTCAAAAAAGTAATTTTGGAGATAAGCTACTTTTTTCTGTTTCTCCAAAACTGCTTCTACTTCTCCCCAAAAGCACTTTTTCCTTCCAAAAGCTTGGCCAAACACCTCAATTTTTGGCCAAAAAAACACTTTTGGCCAAAAAGAAGCTTGACCAAACAAGCTATAAGTGACTTTTGATAAAAGCTGTTGATAAAGTGTGAACAATTAGTTGAGGAATTGGTGGAATGGATTCAAAATTTTATTTCGTGAATGGTGTACAAAATTAAATCACTTGCCTATACCAATTACTCTATAGACACATATTAGAATAATGCTTATGTCATACCAACTACTGTGTAGTAATTTTTTTGTTCGGTCTTATGAAGAAAAAGATATTACAAAAAGAAGGTTCCACCGAGATTTGAACTCGGGTTACTGGATTCAGAGTCCAATGTCCTGACCACTAGACCATGGAACCGTTTTTGACCGTTTTTGTCCAGAGTCCAACAAAGATATTATAAAGGAAAAAACTTTTTGACACAAAGCAACCAAGGGACCAAAACTGGAAAAGAAATATCTTCTTTAGGGATGCATTCGAATCGGTTTATCGATTTCAAAATTTTCCTTATTGAGTTATGATTTCGATTTTGTCCTTTTCGGTTATCGGTTTATCGATAAACCGATAAGATATACTAAAAAGATAAATATACTCTTATTCTATAATACCCTTTCCTCTCTCTTCCGTCTATAGTTTAAAGGGTTAATTAATAGTTGAAATAAGAAAGTACAGGCAGAGTTGCACAGACTTTTGGAAGGAAAAAAGAAAAATCATTTCAGGTATTCTTCTTCCTCAGAATATATACTATATAGGAGTAGTAATATTTTCCCTCCTCTGTGTCCTGCTGACATATTTGTTTTTCTTCTTTCATCTCTTAAATGACAGAAAAGACTTGTGCTTTTGCTTCAAGTTTGAATTTTTCTGTGTTTCTTATTCTGAATTTGTTGTAGATTGTGGTTTTAAATGTTTTATAATCAACTGATAAATATGAAAATTAGACTCATGGTAGTATTCAGTCTTTTCCATTAGATAGTTTGGTGAGTTACAAGATTCTTTGTACCAGCAAAACCTACATGTTTTTGTTTTTTCAGATTTCTGTTAAGGGATTACACGAAAATTACTGATTTAGATCTGGGGAAGTATGTTAATTTTTCTTGGATTTTCGCAGGAAATAATTTACCCTTATTCTATATTCTATAATTTTTATGTTATAAACGGTGTCTTATTTTAGCTTCTTTTTGTCCATATTAGTTATGCGTGTTTATAGCAATATACTTTTCGTGGAATCCCGCAAATTTTCTTATTGGTGTAATCGATAACCGAATTGATAACCCCCAAAAATCGATAAATCGAAATCGAAAAAATCGAAACCTTATTGAAACGATAACGATAAGCATATGTACAAATCGATAATCGATAATTAATTATCGATAAGGGTCAAAATCGAATCGATAAACCGAATATACAACCCTAATCTTCTTAGTTGATCAGCACAAAAGAAGAAGGGGGAAAAAATCAAAGGTTTTATATATGACTTTATTGACATTGCTGAAACTCCAATTTTAGTACCACTACTAATTATATGTATGCAGACTCTAGAATCAGTAACGCAAGCGAGTCATTTTCAATAATTTAGTATCTAAAAAATTAAAGTAATAGATGGAGTCGGCCGAACCCAGTCGCTTTGGTCCAAACCGTATATTGTCTTAAAAAAAATTATTGAATATATACAAATTAATAATTTAGAACTCAGTAACTTAAAATGACTAAAATTCTGAACTCATAAACTCTAAATCCTAGCTCCGCCTCTGGATGGAGTACCTATAAATGAACCTCTTCAAATGCTTTTGTATGTGCACTTTGAGATATTATACAAACCGACACCGTTTTGTAACTTGAATTTGTATTTTACACTTGAACTTTACTACAAATTTACTAGTGTGAGAATGAAAAAGGGGATCGGGATATTGTGCTAGGCGAATTGGAGCATTCTGAGAGTCACCGTGACTTCAGGCACTGTAGGCATATCAAGATTGAGGAGGTTGTTGGGGCTATGCGTAAGATGAGTAGGGGCAGAGTAACCGCGCCAGACGAGATTCCGGTGGAATTTTGGAAGTGTGTAGGGAGAGCAGGTTTGGAGTGGTTGACTGGGTTGTTTAATGTTATTTTTAAGGCTAAGATGATGCCGGATAAGTGAAGGTGGAGTACGATGGTTCCATTGTATAAGAACAAAGGTGATATCCAAAGTTGTAACAATTATAGGGGTATCAAATTACTGAGTCATACCATGAAAGTATTGGAGAGGGTCGTTGAAGCGAGGGTGAGGATGACAGTGTCTTTATCCGACAACCAGTTCAGGTTCATGTCGGGTCGTTCTACCACAGAAGCTATACATCTTGTTAGGAGGTTGATGGAACTGTACAGAGAGAGAAAGAAGGATCTGCACATGGTGTTTATTGACCTAGAGAAAGCGTATGACAAGGTTCCTGAAAAGTTCTCTGGAGATGCTTGGAGACAAAAGGTGTGTCGGTTCCCTATATTATGGCGATTAGGGACATGTATGATGGGGTTAAGATTCCGGTTAGGACAGTAGGAGGCGACTCTGAGAATTTTTCGGTTGAAATGGGGTTACACCAATGCTCTGCGCTCAGTCCGTTTTTATTCGCCCTGGTGATGTATGCATTAACAAACCATATTCAAGGGGAGGTGCCATGGTGCATGCTATTTGCCGATGACATAGTTCTGATTGATGAGTCACGAGCCGGTGTTAACGAGAGACTAGAAGTTTGGAGACAGACTCTTGAGTGTAAAGGTTTCAAACTGAGCAGAACGAAGACAAAATACCTGGAGTGTAAGTTCGGCACTGAGCCGGGGGAATTGGGCGGGGATGTGAGGCTTGAATCACAGGTTATCCCAAGTAGAGGTAGCTCCAAGTACCTAGGGTTGATTATCCACGGGGAGGGGAGATCGATGAGGATATCGCACACCATGTTAGGGTAGGATGGATGAAGTGGAGGTTAGCATCCGGAGTTTTGTGTGACAAGAGAGTGCCAACGATACTCAAAGGTAAGTTCTATAAAGTGGTGGTTAGACCGACCATGGTGTATAGGGCTGAGTGTTGGCCTGTTAAGAACTCACATATCCAAAAGATGAAAGTAGCAGAAATAAGGATGTTGAGGTGGATGTGCGGGCACACTAGGATGGACAAGATTAGAAATGATGATATTCGGGAGAAGGTGCACGTGGCTCTCATTGATGACAAGATGCGGGAAGTGAGACTCAGATGGTCCGGACATGTACAGAGGAGAAGCCCAGATGCTCCATTAAGAAGGTGTGAGCGACTGGTTGTAAAGGGCACGAGAAGAGGTAGAGGGCGGCCTAAGAAGTATTGGAAATAAGTGATTAGGCAGGATATGGCGAGGCTTTAGATTTTCGAGGACATGACACTTGATAGGAAGTTGTGGAGGTCGAGTATTACGGTTGTAGGCTAGGAGGTAGTTGAGTCTTGCGTTACCTTGTACTGTTGTGAGCCTAGTCTGGTAGGGTTTTTGTTTGATATAGCTAGGGGCATTGTCGTGTCTTACTATTTTCTCTTTTCAGTGCAGGATCTATTTACTGGCCATCGTTTTTATTTTGCGTTTTTCCTTCTGCATTTTATGTTCCTATTTTTCCTATGATCTCTGTAGTGAAACTAATATTCTCTCCTTTTTGTTTTTCTTATTATCTTGAGCCGCGGGTCTTCCGGAAATAGCCTCTCTACTTCTTCGAGGTAGGGGTAAGGTCTGCATCCATACTACCCTCCCCAGACCCCAATTGTGGGATTTTACTGGGTTGTTGTTGTTGTTTACTAGTGTGAGAATGAGCAAAAGATTCATGCTCTAACAAAAATTTGTGCATAGAAATTGAGTACCTAAACCTTTTTAAGGCTAACATAGATTTTTAAAAATTTACACTTGCTTTCATAAGAACCTATACGAGTATAAAAACTACTGTATCAGAGACCGTCGCTTGTATCATATATAAAAATTTAAGTTTCTTGCGTAGACCTTAAAGTTATGGATGAAGTGACCCAAAACCTTCATAAATAACTTGAATGCTCTACTAAATATGGATATGTTTATGCAGAGTGTGGGGCAGAGTGTGGGGCGGGGGTCAGGGGGTGGGACGGGAGGCAGGGGAGGTAGAGGCGATAAGGGAGCCTATAGGTTGAGAATCGGGTCATGGAACATAGGTTCACTAATGAGTAAGTCTATAGATTTGGCGAAGATCCTTCAGAAGAGGAAGATTAATATAGCGTGTGTCCAGGAGACTAGGTGGGTCGGATTGAGGACAAAAAATTTTGATGGGTATAAGTTGTGGTACTCTAGAGTCCTGAGAGGTAAGAATGGAGTGGGTATCCTGGTAGATAGCCATCTTAGAGAGTCGGTGGTAGAGGTCAGGCCGGTGAATGATAGACTAATGACTATTAAGTTGGTGGTGGGTGGGTGAGTGTGCTTTAAATTTCGTTAGCGCGTATGCGCCGCAAGCAGGCTTGGATGAGGAGATTAAAAGGCACTTTTGGGAGGGGTTGGATGAGATCGTTCGTAGTATTCCGCCTTCCGAGAGGTTATTCATAGGAGGAGATTTCAATGGTCATATTGGGTTATCTGTAGGTGGTTATACTGAGGTGCATGGCGGCTTTGGTTTCGGGGAGCGGAACGGAGGGGGCACTTCGCTGTTGGACTTTGCCAAGGCATTCGATCTAGTGATAGTGAACTCAAGTTTTTCGAAGCGGGAGGAGCATTTGGTTACTTACCAAAGATTGGTAGCGAAGACTCAGATTGACTATCTCCTCCTCAGGAGATGCGACAGAAGGTTGTGCGAGGATTGCAAGGTTATCCTGGGTAAGACCCTCGCAACGCAACATAGTCTTTTGGCGATGGACATTGGTATTATGATAAGGAGGAAGAAGAGGTTAGTACGAGGCTGCCCGAGGATTAGGTGGGGTGCCTTGACAAATGATAAAGCTCAAGAGTTGTAAGGAAGGTTATCGGCAATGGGAGCTTGGAGAAGTAGTGGGGAAGCAAACACTATGTGGTCGACGACGACGGACTGTATAAGGAAAGCGGCGAGAGAGGTGTTAGGGATATCTTCGGGCCGCACTGGTGGCCACAAAGGAGACTGGTGGTGGAATGCAGTTGTCCAAGGTAAATTGGAAGCAAAGAAGGAGGCTTACCTGCGGTTTGTAGGGAGCACTGGCGAGGAGGAGAGGAGAGCGAATAGTGAGAGGTATAAGGTAGCTAGGAAAGAGGCGAAGATGGCAGTAACGGAGGCTAAGACGGTAGCTTTTGCTCATATGTATGAGGATGTTACGCCCCGCAATATTACGTCGATATTACGTCCCGCGGTATTATATTACGATGATGTTACGTTTCGCAATATTAAATTACGACGATGTTTCACCCTGTAGTATTGTACGTTGAATTTGTCGTAAGGTAATTGACATCAGTCCAAGGAAAATATTATTTGGAGATTATAAGGATTATGGTATTTCACAAGTGATAAGTAAATTCGTGAAGGTGAAAGGGGAAGCAAGTCAAAAAAATAAATTTTTGTTCAAGTTTGGCATGTGGGGATAAAATACGGGTTAAGCGTTAATATCCGATATTTACAGACTAGTACCATACAAAGTACCACATGACCGTAATAATATGGTGTATAAAGTGTATTAAAAATAAATAGAATTTTAAGTAATTTGAGATAATTCTTAATTACGTGGGTAATTGGTAATTATCCAAAACATTTTGGATAAAAGCATACGTGGCAGATTTTGCCTTAAACAACGTATGACTCAAACATTCATAATATGTGTGGCATGATCAAAATGGGATTTGGAGAAATCTATATTTATATTAATAATGGTAGTGCGTTATTGTTGTTCTTAGTCTAAGTGAACCATTTTTTTCAACTTCTTTGCTGGTATTGTCGATAAGCTTTGGCCTACACACGTGCCTTCCCATTAAATAGCATTGATCTTCAACATATTATCGTTTTCTTGGGTGGTGGATTATGAGGGGATTTTTAGACACTACATTGATTAGTTCACAATAACTTTGCTTAAATACTCCTCCCCATCCATATTATCTGGTAAAAATAGATTTCAATCAATTATCTCCCCAGCTAGTTTGATATTGTGGATTGACTGAACTCGGTAAATTAAGGAACCACACATCCATGGTAGTTGTCACAACTTCACTATGAGAAGTTTGATGAGTATTGCGTTCTGCATCTAAAGTTGATCTTGGTGTGATATCTAATCTCAGGTATGTTACGACTAAGCTCTTCTTTCATTTGGCATGATCTCGTCATTACATTCATATCCCGGAATTTACGTATATTTTCCTAGTCTCGCAAATTGCGTATATTTTTCTAGTGTTGTAAGTTATAATATTCTCCTTATCGGGACTGCATATTCAGTTGAATATTTCCTTCTTCCAGAGAGCAGAGAATTTATATATATACAGTATTAAAAGTATTTTCATTAGCATCGAACTATAATCGATGGGCAGGCCTCTATTGGGCAACCTCTGATTAAATGGTAAGTTATATGACGATCCTACTGTGGCCAAGCGCATATGAGCGAGCCTAGTTGGTCGAGATACAGAGCCTAGTATGGCCGAGCGCTTATGAGTGAGCCTACTACGGCATAGCAGATATATATGTATACCGAGCCTTATAGGGCCGGACAACTATTTTACTTACTATATTGAGAGAATTGAGTCAGTATCAGTAGGTAAGCATATCTTTAGATTATCTTTGACTTCCAGCTACTTGCAGTTATTATATTATCAGTTCAGTTTCAGCTTTCAGTATATTGCCTTACATACTCAAGTACATTATTTCATACTGACATCCCTTTTCTGGGGGTGTTGCATTTCATGTGTGCAGGTCAGACAGACAGACGAGTAGGCCTCTTCAATAAGTGTTGCCCGAGTTCAGCTTGATCAGTAAGCTCCATGCCTTTCGGAGTTTCCGGGTCTAGAGCCTTATGTATATCTTGTATATATACGTATATATGTCATGAGTAGGTCGGAGAGTCGTTCCGATCATAGTATATCCATTAGTAAAGGCTTGTAGACATATCTTGTCAGTTAGTGCAGTATGTTGGGCTTTCAGGCCTTGTATTTATAGTTGGTTGGGTTGGCAGCTGTAATAAATATGATGGCCTTGTCGGCCAAGTTTTATATTGATATTTAGTCAGCATTCGCTGTCGTCTTGCAATGTGGCCCATGGCCAAAAGCATGACATCATATGTTCAGAGTCCCTTAGTTTCAAGTTGGTACACAAGGATATGTGAGGTACCGGGTGCCCGTCGCGGCCCATTAGTTTGGGTCGTGACAAAAGTGGTATCAGAGCAGTTCTGAACTAGGAAGTCTACAAGCCGTGTCTAGTAGAGTCTTGTTTATGGGTGTGTCGTGCACCACACTTATAAGCAGGAGGCTACCGGGCATTTAAGACTGTCACTCTTTCTTCTTACTCTAGATCGTGTGGTAGAGCTCACTTATAAGAATTCAAGTCCTGAGCTTCTATTTTTATTCATAATAAAACGATGCCTACGTTCAGAAAGATGATCGATAAGACATATAGTTGTGAAAGTGTTGAATTAGAGGAATTCGATTTTGTATCTTGCGTATGATGAGTAAATGCGAGGTCTTCAGTAGATCATGCGTGTACTAAAAGGTGCACAGTTCTTAATAATAAGCTTTTGGGAAAGAATACTTATCCACTCTTACGGTAAAAAGGAATAACGGAATCGAAAGTTAGACACAAGTTTCAGCAAGTAAAAGAAGCAAGGTGAAGAAGGGTACGGGGTACCCAGTTAATAAAGATTATCATTATTTATCATTCAGAAAGGGAGATATAAGCATTTTGAGTTACCTTCAACAGTAACAAATGTACGTACCTATCTCAGTCATGCCCTATTAGAGCTAACGGATATGGTTTAAGAGAAGGATACGATAGCAGGATCCGGCTAGAGTTAGAGTAACCCAAAATGATGGATGGATGGTTTGCGCTAATTTACATTTCAGAAGGATATTAAAAAGGTGATAATAGATCTCCTTATGGGATACCTAGATGGTGCACTCTAAAATAGTACAGCTAGACATGAGTACTACAAAGACAGGCACTGGAAGCCTGAAAAGGATAAATATTATCTTAGTAGGGCTCTCGTCCCTAGTAGAGAGATAATGCTAGGCAGCCCAAAAAGCCAGTGGATGGTGCAAAAGGGGAATTAAAAGCAAAAGAATATCTTGTTGAAGTTTTCAGAATAAAGTGATCGGTAGAAATGTTCACGGGAAATAAGAAGAGAGCTAAAGAAGCATTAAGAGTAAGATGTGATACATGGATGACAACATTAGGACAAAAAGATAACAGTATTCTAGAGTTGATAGTCAAGTGAAGGAAAAGACGAGAAGTGGCAGGCCTTGAGGTAACAAAAGAATATAGGCCATAAAGTCATATCCTCACTTCGAGAAACAAGTTCGCGACGCTAACGTGATTCAGAAAAAAAAGTTAGACCTCAGAGTAATAGAAGTCAGCATGGACTGGTGGAAAAAGATAAACTAAACATGAATTAGGGACTGAGTGATTTGATGGTGGTCGGCATCATGAGAACTTCATATTGCGTTCTGGCGATAATAGAATGGACCACAGAGGAAGATTCATGAGAAACTCAGAGAATGGTTATTCAGGAAGACGCTTTCCTAAAGCAAGTAATGTAAGCAAAGTTAAGCTTAAGGTATTGTATGTGCCAGTTACACTAAGTATCACCCTCGTGAGTGAGGAATTTTGTTATCCTTGGTACAGAAGGATTGCCGGAAGGCGAGTAAGGGTCATCGATGATGTGAAAAGACACCAAAGATGAAGAGGTAACACATCTATAGGTAGATCCTCGTGGCTTCAACTCTTAGTACTCCCCTAAAGAGGGAATATGGAGTGATGTGGTGTTAAGTCAGAAATAAGTGGTTCTAGTAGTTACGAAATGGTAAAGGAAGAATGCAATAAAAATAAAAAAAAGGGATGAGATTGCACTATTCAAAACCTACAGATAGGCTACGATCCCAGAACATTATGCAAACACGACGTCAAAGAAAAGAAGTGAGGCGTTCCTGCCCGGAATGTTATGGATAAATAAGGAGCCAGTACGAGACGTAAGTTAAGACAAAGGAAATAACCCAAGAAAGATTATGTGGAATATTTATATGAGACTGGGCCAACGAGTAGTTAGCAGTTAAATAAGGAAGAGCCTAGTTACGGCTAGACAGGAGGTTACAGACGAATCAACAGATCGTGCAAGATAAACATCATAAAACCCAATATAGTGAATTCGGTTTCGCAATAATGTTATTATACTTGAAATATATTCAGATAGGAGTCAGGGCAGTTAAAGGTACCGTATGAATGTTACGGGAATAAAAGAGAGTGCCACTGGGGAGACAGTCAAAATGTCAGTTCAGAAGCAACCCTACAAGCACAAGGGCATGGAGGTAAGCAACTACGGATAATTATAGGAAAGAAAGGACATCAAAAGGTCCATAATAAGCTCACAACTTTACAGGAATCAAAGGTTCTCCCTAAGTACTATAACGAAAGACTAGCTGAGGAAATAAGGAAGAAGGCTTCAACCTAAGCACAACGACCTAAAAAAGGAAAGGGTCGTGTAACAACAGTCTCACAACAACATTGTAAGCACTCCAAAGGAAAGTGGCCCCTACCGTGGATAATGAACGGGAAGTAAAATTAAAAGTAATATTCGAGATCATATGAGTTGCATAAAAACTCTGGCATGCGTGGGAACTAAGATAAGCTAAGTATGTACGCAACAAAGGGGCAAAAAAATAAGGAAAACTAATAGCTTACGTTAAAGGAAGCGAAGAAGGAACGAAAGGAATTATTCAATTAATGATCCCGAGTTGATGACGTTATGAACGCACTCAAGAGTTTGGAGTTCTATACTTGTAGCATATACAGCCGTAAAAGATTCTGGTATGCGTTAAAAGAAAGAATTGAGCCCAGGTCATAGACGAAGGATTGAATTGTTAAAAGATTTTATCATGGATATCCCTCAGCACCTATGAAAGGCTAAAGTAATAACTAATACCAGGAGTCTCATATCGGAATATAGCTTAAGCCTACATAAAGGCTGATCAGAAAAAAAGTGGAAACCAAAGAGTTACATCGAGTAAGCAAAACAGGAGGGACCAAGAGAATTATCGGCGTCAGGATCACTCTTAAGTAGCAGAGGCATAAGAGAGATACTGTAGTAGCCATATTTTATAACGGCTCTATGATGAAACCAACTGAAGAGTACCAGCCTCATAAGAATTCATTATGGAGCTCCCACCAGATTGTATAGGCACCAGAGGTGCAAGTATTATAATAGAGCTTCAAGTTATGGACGTGAATTATACCTATGTGAAAGGGAGGTCATGAAAGTGATAAAAGACATGATGCGAGATTTTAAAGTAAGTAAGATAAAGGTGAACAACGTACAAGAACTCAAGGGCAGAAGATCGCGAATAGTCCATGATTCGAATAGAAGGCTAGAAGCACTAAGATTCAATATCCAGGAATGATAGGAGCGTCGTCAGTGGCGTACCTTCCAGCCTATGGTCTCTAAGTACCGAGAGATCTAGTCAAGAGAATAAAGAAGAGTTAGAGACGATGTGATGTCTCGCTTGATGTTACAAAAAAACATAAGGAAATCTATGGTGCAAACAAGTTGAAGAAAGGATGTGAATAGTATAAATAGATATCTATAGGTCCCAAGCTATAGTAAAGCGACAAAGTTTTATGACAGGTGTAAGAACGAGAAAGGGTGAGTGAGAAGGTGACGAGAACGGATAAGTCATCGGGATTAAACCCATGAAAACAAGAAAGCTAATGGTTTCACTAAATTATAGAAAGTTTATATAGCGTGAATGAACTCAAAGCAGTCTAAGACTAATAATATCTAGAAAAAAAATAGAATGCTTCTTTGGTAGTGGAATGAGGGTGAAATTGTGATAGATAAAGGATGACGTTTGGGCCCTCGACTGAGCCATGATTTGAAGAGGATTTCATGGATTGTATGAAATTAAAAACGTAAGGTGAATTACATTGGGATGCTATAAAATACGACTATTGAAATACAGTATTGCCCCTAAGTGGATCAGGAAAATCACCTCAAATATTCCTCGATACAGCATAAGCCCTAGTGGCAATATATTACGTAAGAAATTTCAAGTTATCAATGGATAATTGTATATCAACATTGAGGTGAATCAACAATGGATGGGTAAAAGCTTAAAAGTACGCGATCAGATTAGGCCATCAGTCTTAAGATAAATAGTAATGAAGAAATGTTAAAGGATTTAGCTTTTTGCATATAGGATAAGCAACGGGAGTAACCTGGAGTTAGGTAGTAGACCTCAGTAACGATAAATCGGGGTAAGAATTTTGGTATAGTATGGCCTACTTAGATTTAGTAAAGCTAATGACGCTCAGGGGGACAGCTTGACATAATTTTGTATATGTTCAAAAAATGAAGCCTAGAGATTGGCTAAAAGCTGGAAGAGGAGAGTCAGGCGCACATACAAAGTTAAAGTCGTAAAGGCTGCATGATAGAAGGTAGCAATAGTTACGAGATAAGAAGGATTCTGACTACAAGTCGTGGTGCGAGAAAGAGGCTTAAAGGGGGGAATGCCCTGGCCTCTGGGATTCATTCACAAAACAGTCGCCTAGATGGAAAGACAAGTATTAAAGTATTCGCAAGACCTATAGGTTACAAGAATGATAAGAGCATCAGTCAACATTCGAGGACGAATGTTCCAAAGGGGAGAATAATGTTACACCCTGCAATATTACGTCGATATTACGTCCCGCAGTATTATATTACGATGATTTTACGCTTCGCAATATTAAATTACGACGATGTTGCACCCTGTAGTATTGTACGTTAAATTTGTCGTAAGGTAATTGACATCAGTCCAAGGAAAATATTATTTGGAGATTATAAGAATTATGGTATTTCACAAGTGATAAGTAAATTTGTGAAGGTGAAAGGGGAAGCAAGTCAAAAAAATGAATTTTTGTCCAAGTTTGGCATGTGGGGATAAAATACGGGCTGAGCGTTAATACTCGATATTTATGAACTAGTACCATACAAAGTACCACATGACCGTAACAATATGGTATATAAAGTGTATTAAAAATAAATAGAATTTTAAGTAATTTGAGACAATTCTTAATTACGTGGGTAATTGGTAATTATCCAAAACATTTTGGATAAAAACATACGTGGCAGATTTTGCCTTAAACAACGTATGACTCATACATTCATAATATATGTGGCATGATCAAAATGGGATTTGGAGAACTCTATATTTATATTAATAATGGTAGTGCGTTATTGTTGTTCTTAGTCTAAGTGAACCATTTTTTTCAACTTCTTTGTTGGTATTGCCGATAAGCTTTGGCCTACACACGTGCCTTCCCATTAAATAGCATTGATCTTCAACATATTATCCTTTTCTTGGGATGTGGATTATGAGGGGATTTTTAGACACTACATTGATTAGTTCACAATAACTTTGCTTAAATACTCCTCTCCATCCATATTATCTGGTAGTAATAGATTTCAGTCAATTATCTCCCCAACTAGTTTGATATTGTGGATTGACTGAACTCAGTAAATTAAGGAACCACACATCCATAGTAGTTGTCACAACTTCACTATGAGAAGCTTGATGAGTATTGCGTTCTGCATTTAAAGTTGATCTTGGTGTAATATCCAATCTCAGGTACGTTACGACTAAGTTCTTCTTTCATTTGGCATGATCTCGTCATTACATTCATATCCCGAAATTTACATATATTTTGCTAGTCTCGCAAATTGCGTATATTTTCCTAGTGTTGTAAGTTATAATATTCTCCTTATCGGGACTGCATATTTAGTTGAGTATTTCCTTCTTCCAGTCAAGAGAGCAGAGAATTTATATATATACAATATTAAAAGTATTTTCATTACCATCGAGCTATAATCGATGGGCAGGCCCCTATTGGGCAACCTCTGATCAGATGGTAAGTTATATGACGATCCTACTGTGGCCGAGCGCATATGAGCGAGCCCAGTTGGTCGAGATACAGAGCCTAGTATGGCCGAGCGCTTATGAGCGAGCCTACTATGGCATAGCAGATATATATGTATACCGAGCCTTATAGGGCCGGACAACTATTTTACTTACTATATTGAGAGAATTGAGTCAGTATCAGCAGGTAAGCATATCTTCATATTATCTTTGACTTCCAGCTACTTGCAGTAATTATATTATCAATTTAGTTTCAACTTCCAGTATATTGCCTTACATACTTAGTACATTATTTCGTACTGATGTCCCTTTTCTGGGGGTGCTGCATTTCATGCGTGCAGGTCATACAGACAGACGAGTAGGCCTCTTCAATAAGTGTTGCCCGAGTTCAGCTTGATCGGTAAGCTCCATGCCTTTCCGAGTTTCCGGGTTTATAACCTTATGTATATCTTGTATATATACGTATATATGTCATGAGTAGGTCAGAGAGCCGTTCCGATCACAGCATATCCATTAGTAGAGGCTTGTAGACATATTTTGTCAATTAGTGCAGTATGTTGGGCTTTCAGGTCTTGTATGTATAGTTGTTTGGGTTGTCAGCTGTAATAAATATGACAGTCTTGTCGGCCAAGTTTTATATTGATATTTAGTCAGCATTCGATGTCGTCTTGCAATGTGGCCCATGGCTAAAAATATGACATCATATGTTCAGAGTCCCTTAGTTGAAAGTTGGTACGCAAGGATAGGTGAGGTACCGGGTGCCCGTTGGGGCCCATCAGTTTGGGTCGTGACAGAGGAACTAGGGAACAAAGGCGGGGAGAAGAAGTTATTCCGACTCGCTAAGGTGAGAGAGAGGACGGCTCGGGATCTGGACCAAGTTAGGTGGATAAAAGATGATGACGATAAAGTTTTGATGGGGGATGACCAGATTAAGAGGAGGTGACATACCTACTTTCATAAACTTCTAAATGAAGAAGGGGATCAGGATATTGTACTAGGTGAATTGAGGAATACCGACAGTCCCCATGAATTAAGTTATTATAGAGACATTGAAGTCGATGAGGTCATGGAGGCAATGCGTAAGATGAGTAGGGGCAGAGCTACCAGGCCAGATGAAATTCCAGTTGAACTTTGGAGGTGTGTGGGTAGAGCATACTTGGAATGGCTTACTGGGTTGTTTAATGTTATGTTCAAGACTAATAAGATGCCTGAAGAGTGGAGGTGCAGTACAATGGTTCTGTTGTATAAGAGCAAAGATGATATCCAGAGCTGTAGAAAATATAGGGGTATCAAATTACTGAGTCATACCATGAAAGCTTGGGAGAGAGTAGTTGAAATGAGAGTGCGAAGGACGGTGTCCATTTCAGACAACCAGTTCGGGTTCATGTCGGGGTGATCTACCACAGAAGCTATCCACCTTATTAGGAGGATGGTAGAACAATACAGGGATAAGAAGAAGGATCTCCACATGGTGTTTATTGATCTGGAGAAAGCGTACGACAGGGTTCCTAGGGAGGTCTTATGGAGATGCTTAGAGGTTAAAGGGGTTCTGGTTGCCTACATTAGGGTGATTAAAGACATGTGTGATGGAGCTAAGACTCGGGTTAGGACAGTAGGAGGCGACTCCGAACATTTTCCGGTTGTTACGGGGTTGCACCAAAGGTCTGCGTTCAGCCCATTCCTATTTGCCCCGGTGATGAATACACTAACTCATCATATTCAAGGGGAGGTGCCATGGTGCATGCTATTTGCTGATGACATAGTTTTAATTGATGAGACACGAGGAGGCGTCAACGAGAGGCTAGAGGTTTGGAGACATGCCCTTGAGTCTAAAGGTTTCAAGTTGAGCAGGACGAAGACAAAATACCTCGAGTGCAAATTTGGGGTCGAGTCAACGGAAGTGGGAGTGGACGTGAGGCTTGACTCTCAAGTCATTCCCAAAAGGGGTAGTTTTGATGACTATAAAATATTCATATGTTTATACTTAAAAATAAATTATTTTAAATAATATATATATAATATGTCAATTATCTGTATTTTCTAATAGTATTTTGCAGGAAATAAAAATATCATGATAAAGCAAATAAATGAATAAAAAGAGAAGCACGAGGCATCATGGCGAAAGAACCACGAGGCATCATGGCAATAGAAGCACGACGCATCATGGCAAAAGAACCACGAGGCATCGTGGCACCTTATGAAATTTGATTTCTATAAATAGGATGTTTGTGTTGAAAGGGAGGGGAAGATCATATATGCCTAATTAACAACTTTTCTCTAGTTTTGGTCTTTGCTTCTTTCTTTATCTATTTCATTTTATCTTGTAGTTTTTGAATTTTCTAAGAGTGTTGATAGTATTTTAAGAATTTATTACTTTGTGAGATTTAAATACTCCATAATAGGGTAATATCTTTTGTTGGGATAGTTGATGAAGCTCGATAGCATTATAATATTAATCTCAATTTTACTACATGCTTGACGTGAAACTTTCTAATTATATTTCTATATTGTGCTGGAATATTAGTTTTAATTAATTATTATCACTTCTATCTATTTATTCTCCAAAGTTAGTTGTATGTCAATTTTGTAATTTTCACGAAGCAAAATTAATATATGATAACTATTGGATAAAATAATAGAGTGAGAGTAATTCTTTTTAAGCTATCATTCTAGGTCTGTGATCTTGCTTACTTCCATTCTAATTCTCACGGAGGAGTTGTAGATGACAAGATTATTGATTTTTAGTAAAAAGTAATCGCAAGAGGTTATTGCTATCTTTTAGCACAATTCAGGCAAGAAAATTATTTCGGTTTAATCGTCACAAGTAATATATCAATTGATTTATATAACCTCGCGGAGTGTTGTTAATTGATTATTTCTGAGTGAGCAAAATATAATTGTATTAGCAATAAACAATTATTCGTAAGAGAAATACATGTAGAAGCTAAGATTTTATTATTATCACGCTATCGAGCGAATTCAATAATTCCCAACTCTTATTAAATATAAATCTTCCGAAAGTTATTTAGTTTCAACTTAAGCAATTTAAATTTTCAACAAACAAAACTTCATCAATTTGATTCTCTCAAATAGTAGTAAGAACATTATAAGTTTGTAGCTAGATTCTCCAATCTCTGTGGGACGATATCATAAACTATACTAGAATTTGATAGAGTACGAGTAGCAAAATCTTATACGCATTGGCCTCGTCAAATTTTTGGCGCCATTGCCGGGTATTGGCACAAGTCTACTTCAGACTAAATATTCTGTTACTAATTTGGGAACTTTCTATTAGTATTATTATCTTTGCTATCAATGTTTACTAAATATTACTACTATTACTTTTACTATTACAAGTACTAATATCTTATACAAGTGTTATTATCATTTATCCTTCTTATCATCATTATAGCATAGCAGTCACTATTATTAATACAAGTACTACTTGTAACTATATTCTATATTAGTATTATATTATTATTTTCCATCGTTAGTTACTGTTACTACTAACTGATTTTGTTTACCATTTTTTTCATAACATCTATTGCTAATTAGTACTAATATAATTACTATTATCATATACTACTACTACTACTACTATTAATAATAATTATAATTATTATTATTATTATTATTAATAATAATAATAATAATAATAATAACAACAACAACAACATTATCATACTACTATTTTTATTTGATCGCTTATTATTTTTGTCATCTTTGTTGTCCTTGTTATTCATCACTTTCTTTTAATTATTTTCTTCTAAGTACTACTACTACTACTACCACTTTAGGAGTTAAGTTCAGTTTGTTTTTTTAGAATTTTGAGTAGTTTATGACCCGCTTTTCTATAAAAGAGTTTGTCAATTATCATCCTCAAATTGAAAGATCTCTTCGATTGCACAGGAAAGGACAAGCATTATCTTCCCAAAGCATAGCTTGTGAAGGTATGGAGAATTAGGAAGTAGAAAATATCAACCCACACGAAGTGCCACCACCAGTCCAAATAGAGGATCAATTTGATGAAGTAACGGCAAGGCCAGCAAACAGAATCCTAAGGGATTATGCTAGACCTGACCATTTCAACTGTGAATCTAGTGTCAGAAAACCTCCAGTGGCAGCCAACAACTTTGAAATCAGGACTGGCCTGATTCAAACAATTCAACAGTCTTGCATCTTCACTGGAGACGTAAGTGAAGATCCACACAGTCATTTAATTGACTTTTTGGAACTTGTTGAAACAGCTAAGTATAATGGAGTACCTCCTGAAGCTATCAAGTTAAGGCTATTTCCTTTCTCTTTAAAAGGAGATGCCAAGACTTGGTTGCAAAATTTGCCACAAGGTTCCATTACCACATGGGATCAACTGACTCAGAAATTTTTAAACAAATATTTTTCCCCTGCTAAAACCACAAAGTTAAGACAAGACATTTCTAATATCTTGCAGACTGACACAGAGTCAGTTTATCAAGCTTGGGAAAGGTTAAAAGCAATGTTAAGAAAATGTCCACACCACAATATTCTTGAACATATGCAATTGTATATTTTTTTATCACGGGCTAAAACCCTCTTGTAGAAATGTGATAGATGCAGCTGCAGGAGGTTCAGTAATGGGAAAAACAACAGAGAAAGCGTTGCAATTGTTGAATGAAATTTCTGAGAATGTCATCCAATGGCCATCTGAGCGTATAATTATCAAGAAGGCCGCTACAGTAAATCAGGTTGATGCTTTAAATACACTAACACAACAAATTATTTCTTTGGCACAAAAATTTGAAACTTTTCAGGTAAATATACAACAACCAAGCCAATCTGAGGCTTGTAACATGTGTGGAGGAAATCATCAGAACCATGAATGTCAAGCAATCAATCACAATGATGAACATGTCAATGTCATCAGTTACAAGCAGTATCATTTTGGAAGTCCAATGGCACAGAAACATCTAGGATTTCAATGGAGCAATCCAAATGGTGTAGAGAACTCTCAAAGCTTCCAGAAGCAACAAATACAGGGTCCACCCGGATACCAGAATCCAAATCATGGTCAATCAAACTTTAGACCTTATCAACAAGCAAGGCCCTATCAGCAAAGGCATCAACAAGCTTATTCAAGTCTTGATGATCTTATGTATAAGTATATTAAGGTCACTGATGAAAAGATGGAGAGCCAAAATTCATCCCTCAAAAATCTGGAAATACAGTTGAGCCAATTGGCAACTCTTGTTTCAGAAAAGATTCAAGGTCTCTTACCAAGCAATACAGAGAAAAACCCAAAAGAGCACCTTAAGGCCATCACCTTACGGTCAGATAAGGAGCTTGATGAACCCTATGCAGACCAGTCAGAACAACAAGTAAACAACGGTAAGAATGTTGAAATACCCTCTGAACCATCTGAAAAGAATGAAGTCAAGAAAAAAGAAGAAAAAAATATTGAAAAATTGGCTCCTCTCCCTGTGAATATTCCCTTTCCACAAAAAATAAAAAGAGAAAAGCTTGACAACCAATTTGCAAAATTTTTGGAGATTTTAAAACAAATTCACATCAATATTCCTTTTACTGATGCTTTGTTACAAATGCCTTCATATACCAAATTTTTAAAGGAAATTTTGTCATGTAAAAGAAAATTAGAAGAAGTTTCTGTGGTAATGCTTACGGAAAAATGCAATGGTATACTTCAAAATAAGCTACCACAAAAACTTGGTGATCCAGGCAGTTTTACAATTCCATGCACTTTGGGAGGAGTATATTTTGAAAAAGCACTTTGTGATTCTGGAGCTTCAATAAATTTAATGTCATTTTCTATATTTAAAAAGTTAGATCTTGGTGAAATAAAAGACACAAGTGTTTCTCTTCAGTTTGCAGGTCATAGTACTAAGAAACCTAAGGGAATAATTGAAAATGTACTCGTAAGAGTAGATAAGTTTATTTTCCCTGTAGATTTTATAGTACTTGAAATGAAAGAATGTCCTAATGAACCAATAATTTTAGGTAGACCATTTCTTGCTACAGGAAGAGCAATTATAGATGTTCATCAAGGACAATTAATTTTAAGAGTTGATGAAGAAAGAGTCATATTTGATATGCAAAAGATATTAAGATATTCAGGAGATGAAACATCATCTTCATGTTTTTCAATTGACATGATTAGTTATCTTACAGATGAATTCAAAGATGATCAATTAATTTCAGATTCAATGGAAAGATGCTTGATCAAATCAGGCACCACACAGGACGATAATCCCACCATCAGAAGAGAAGCTGAAATATTGGACAAAGATTCAGAAGAAGAAGAGATGAAATCCGAAAAAATTCAATCAAAAATTGAACTCAAAGCTCTCCCTTCTCATTTGAAATATGTTTATCTTGAGCAAGAATTATTTCCAGTAATTATTTCATCTTCTCTTACTGCAGAACAAGAAAATAGTTTGATTAAAGTATTGAAAGCACACAAAGGAGCCTTGGGGTGGATTGTAGAAGATATTAAAGGGATTAGTCCGGCTATTTGTACACACAGAATCCTAATGGAGGATAGATACAAGCCAACAGTCCAGCCGCAAAGAAGATTGAATCCAGCAATGCAGGAAGTAGTGAAAAAAAAGATCGTAAAGTTATTGGCAACAGGTATTATATACCCCATTTCTGACAGCCCATGGGTAAGTCCCGTTCAGGTAGTACCAAAGAAAGGAGGTATGATAGTTATAAAAAATGAAAATAATGAGCTCATACCTACCAGGACTGTTACAGGATGGAGAGTCTGTATTGATTACAGACGTCTCAATGATGTCACTAAAAAGATCATTTTCCTTTGCCATTTATTGATCAAATATTGAAAATATTGCAGGATATGGTTTTTACTATTTTCTTGATGGCTACTCAGGATATAATCATATACCAATCACACCAGAAGATCAAGATAAGACAACCTTCACATGCCCTCATGGAACATATGCCTATAGGAGAATGTGCAACGCCCCAGCTATATTTCAGCGTTGCATGTTGGCAATTTTTGCTGACATGACTGACAAATTTCTTGAAATTTTTATGGATGATTTTACACTATTTGGCAAAACATATAAGGTTTTAACCATTTGACCTTAGTTCTTAAAAGATGTGAAGAAAGAAGCTTAGTTCTTAATAGGGAAAAGTGTCATTTTATGGTTACGGAAGGAATTATTTTAGGACATAAAATCACTGCTAAAGGGATAGAAGTTGATAAGGCAAAAGTTAATCTTATAGCAGGATTACCCCCTCCCACAACTGTGAAAGGAATTAGAAGTTTTCTAGGTCATGCAGGTTTTTACAGACGATTCATAAAAGACTTCTCAAAGATTTCAAAACCGCTGACTAACCTCTTGATGAAAGACACTAAGTTTGATTTTTCAGGTGACTGTGTGAAAGCATTTGAAACCCTTAAAGAAAAGTTATCACTTGCACCTGTAGTTGTGTCCCCTGAATGGAACCAACCTTTTGAGGTCATGTGTGATGCTAGTGATACAGCAGTTGGAGTTGTTTTAGGCCAAAGAAGGGATAAGATTTTTCGTCCCATTTACTATGCCAGTAGGACATTGAGTGAGACTCAAGTGAATTATTCCACAACAGAAAAGGAGTTACTAGCAGTAGTGTTTGCTTTTGATAAATTTCGTTCCTATTTGATAGGAACCAAGGTCACTATTTTTACTGATCATGCAGCTTTAAAATACCTCTTAGCTAAGAAAGATGCTCGACCTAGATTATTAAGATGGATTTTACTTCTGCAAGAATTTGACCTTGAGATAAAGGACAAGAAATGGATAGAGAACCAAGTAGCTGACCATTTGTCTAGATTAGAAAACCCTCCCCTTGAGTTTAATGAGATAAAAGAAGAATTTCCTGATGAACATATTTTTCAGTAAATACAATTGTGACTCAACCACCCTGGTTTGCAGATATCGCGAATTACTTGGTTGGAAAATGGATACCGCAAGATTTCTCTTACCAGCAAAAAAAAAGCTTATATCTGATGCAAAGTATTATCTGTGGGATGAACCTTACTTATTTAAAAATTATGCAGATAATGTCATTAGAAGGTGTGTACCTGAAGAAGAGATGAATAAAATTCTATATCACTGTCATGATAGAGCAATTGGAGGACATTATACAGCAAATCGAACGGCTTTTAAAGTTTTAGAAGCCGGATTCTTCTGGACCACACTCTTTAAAGATGCTCGAGCATATGTAGCACAATGTGACAGGTGTCAGAGAATAGGTAATATCACCAAGAGAGATGAAATGCCTCTGCAATCAATACAGGTATGTGAAATATTTGATGTTTGGGGAATAGATTTTATGGGTCATTTTCCTTCTTCTCACTCTTTTGAATATATCCTTGTGGCTTTGGATTATGTGTAAAGATGGGTTGAAGTCATCCCACAAATAAGAATGATGCTCGTACAGTGTGCAATTTTCTTAGAAAAAATATTTTTACTAGATTTGGCACGTCGCGAGTTATCATTAGTGATCAAGGAACTCATTTTATCAATAGGCAATTTTCTGTTTTACTGTCAAAATATAATATGACTCACAAAACAGGAACACCATATAATACTTAAACTCAAGGGCAAGTTGAGGTTTCCAATTGCGAGTTAAAAAGAATTCTTGAAAAAACAGTTGGAATCTCAAGAAAAGACTGGGCTTTAAAATTAGATGATGCATTATGGGCGTACCGAACGGCATTCAAAACGCTAATTGGAACATCTCCATATAGATAAGTCTTTGAAAAAGTTTGTCATTTGCCCATAGAATTAGAACATAAAGTTTTTTGGGCATTGAAAGCACTGAACTTTGATTTAACCTCCGCTGGTAAAAAGCGATTTATTCAGGTTAATGAATTGAAAGAACTGAGATTGGGAGCCTATAAAAATGCTAAAATTTTTGAAGAAAAAAACAAAAATATGGCATGACAAGTTGATTTGACCAAAGAGTTTCAAAATTGGAGATCAGGTACTTCTTTACAATAACCGACTCAGGTTATTCCCAGAAAAATTAAAATCCAGGTGGACGGGTCCTTACAATGTTATAGGTGTTACTCCATACGGGACAATTGAAATTCAGAAATATGGAGGAGACAAGTTTAAGGTAACAAGCTAAAATTGTACTATAGAAGACATTTTGAACAACATCCATCGGTTACTTTGATAGACTGATGAATTCTGCAATTAATAAGTCGAGCTGACGACGTTAAACTCAGAACTAAGATACAAAACTTAGCCATTGAGGGAGAAGCAGTGGAGCCTCATAAGCCCGACATAGTTTTGGGTAATTAAATACTTAATCAATTGATCTTATCAATATCTAGGTTATTGTACAACCAGAACATCTCATGAAGGCCTCTACAAAAACAGAGTCACCTGTGCAGGAGTAACTCCATGGTGATCGGTATGCCTAAGTAACTGGTTGATTAACCATTTAACGAATTAATTCAAAATGTTGGCACAGGTAAATTTGTTGGTTTATATTTAAACCAGGACCAAATGACTGAAAAAGTCTTAAATTAGTCAGTCTATTACATATAAAAATATGTGTTGTCACACACTCTTTCAAGTTTTTTCTTCTCTCTCCCTATATATATATATTCATCTTTTATTTTATTCTTAATTGTTGTTCTAGTACAATATTAAAGTTTCAAAGTAAAAGTTTACATATTTTTCAAACATAATTTTTTTTATTTATGCCATACAATTGTTTTCATTTTGCCATATAACTTCCAAGTTTGTAGTTTTATTTTTGTGAAGGCAAGAACGAGTATCTCCAAATTTGAGAAAGTGTTGGAATTGAGAAGCATTATGATCTCAACAGGTAGAATCAATAAAATTTTGCTAGAACTTGCCCCAAATGTCTATCAAAGCGAAATTCTAGACAATACTATTTTTAGAATGAAATTAGGCTTTCTTTGACACCCTTTTTAGCATATCTATTTTTAACCACAAATATTTATATTTTACCTTTTAGCACCCAACTTTGAGCCCCCCCAAAAAAAGGGATAGACCAACTTTTATTGATACACCATATTGGTTTACCTTACAAAAAGATTGATACTACTTCTTCCGGCTATAGTTGAGCAAAAATGATTATTAAAGCAAGCGATGAAGGAATACTTATGGAGTAAATGTTCTATTTCACTCTTAAAAAAAGAAGAAGAGGAAAACAAGGTGTATATACCTGTAAAATAAATTATTGGTTCAAGAAGCTTGAATTAAAGAAATCTATTGAGAGAAATGATGACTTAAGTGATATTAATTATGAAATTGGAGACCGGGACCTTTAGCCCAATCTCTAGAGTTATTTTCTTGTGTTGAGTTGTACATAGTTACTTTGGTAAAATAATTGGCTCTCATAATAAAGTTGGATGGAACAAAGTCACTACAAATATATCCTTTTACCTTACCAGCATTAAGCCTATCATTACAAGGCTGAAAAAGTCCTAAAATAATTTTAGAAATTAGTGTTGATTCTACATTAGTGGAGACTGACATGAAAGGCAAGCCTATGGATAAAATTTGAGAAACTCGAAATTGTAATCATAATGTTATCAATCTCAAAAGGTTCATCAAAAGAGGGGTTGAAAGTTTTTGGCAAACAAAAGCAGAAGCAGAAACAAGGTATAGATTTGGCGACTTGAAAAACTTATAGATTTTGAATTTTATGTGAAACTTTATTTTTTTACTTTTCTACTCTACAAGAAACAACAATTATTAATAAAATTACTACCTCGAGGACGAGCAAGGATTCAAGTGCGGAGGAGTTTGATGACTATAAAATATTCATATATTATATACTTAAAAATAAATTATTTTAAATATATATAATATCAATTATCTGTATTTTCTAATAGTATTTTGCAGGAAACAAAAATATCATGATAAAACAAATAAAGGAATAAAAAGAGAAGCACGAGGCATCATGGCAAAAGAACCACGAGGCATCATGGCAATAGAAGCACGACGCATCATGGCAAAAGAACCACGAGGCATCGTGTCACCTTATGAGATTTGATTTCTATAAATAGGATGTTTGTGTTGAAAGGGAGGGGAAGATCATATGTGCCTAATTAATAACTTTTCTCTAGTTTTGGTCTTTGCTTCTTTCTTTATCTATTTCATTTTATCTTGTAGTCTTTGAATTTTCTAAGAGTGTTGATAGTATTTTAAGAATTTCTTTCTTTTTGAGATTTAAATACTTCATAATGGAGTAATCTCTTTTGTTGGGATAGTTGATGAAGCTCGATAGCGTTATAATATTAATCTCAATTTTACTACATGCTTGACCTGAAACTTTCTAATTATATTTCTATATTGTGTTGGAATATTAGTGTTAATTAATTATTGTCACTTCTATCTATTTATTCTCCAAAGTTAGTTGTATGTCAATTTTGTAATTCTCACGAAGCAAAATTAATATACGATAACTATTGGGTAAAATAATAGAGTGAGAGTAATTCTTTTTAAGCTATCATTCCAAGTCTGTTATCTTGCTTACTTCCATTCTAATTCTCACGGAGGAGTTGTAGTTGGCAAGATTATTGATTTTTAGTAAAAAGTAATTGCAAGAGGTTTTTGCTATCTTTTAGCACAATTCAGGCAAGAAAATTATTTCGGTTTAATCGTCACAAGTAATATATCAATTGATTTACATAACCTCACGAAGTGTTGTTAATTGATTATTTCTGAGTGAGCAAAATATAATTGTATTAGTAATAAACAGTTATTCCTAAGAGAAATATATGTAGAAGCTAAGATTTTAGTATTATCACGCTATCGAGCGAATTCAATAATTTCTAACTCTTTTTAAATATAAATCTTCCGAAAGTTATTTAGTTTCAACTTAAGCAATTTAAATTTTCAACAAACAAAACTTCATCAATTTGATTCTCTCAAATAGTAGTAAGAATATTATAAGTTTGTAGCTAGATTCTCCAGTCTCTGTGGGACGATATCATAAACTATACTAGAATTTGATAGAGTACGAGTAGCAAAATCTTATACGCATTGGCCTCGTCAAGTTTCAAGTACTATGGGTCGGTTATTCAGGGGATCGAGGAGATCGACGAGGATGTCACATACCGTATAGGGGTGGGGTGAATGAAGTGGAGGTTAGCGTTGACAGTCCTGTATGACAAGAAAGTGCCACCGTTACTAAAAGGTAAATTTTATAGAGCAGTGGTTAGGCCTGCCATGTTGTATGGGACTAAGTGTTGGCCGGTTAAGAACTCACACATCCAGAAGATGAAAGTAGCAGATATGAGGGTGTTAAGGTGGATGTGCGGGCATACAAGGATGGATAAGATTAGGAATGAAGATATTCAAGAGAAGGTGGACGTGGCCCCCATGGAGGACAAGATGCGGGAAGCAAGACTCATATGGTTCGGGCACATTCAGAGGAGGAGCAATGATGCATCGGTGAGGAGGTGTGAGCGACTGGCTGTGGTGGACACGAGGAGAGGTAGAGGGCGACCTAAGAAGTATTGGGGAGAGATGATCAGGCAGCACATGGCGCGACTTAGGATTACTGAGGACATGGCCCTTAACAGGGAATTGTGGAGGTCGAGCATTAATGTTGTAGGTTAGGAGGAAGTTATGAATATTCTACAGCGCACTAGAGTGAGACTAGCCAGTTAGGAGTTAGTCTTAGGATGCTACTGGCCATCTACTGATGCAGGGCTTTATCTGCTGGTTATTATTATACCATCCATCTATTTCGTATTTCTTATATTGCTGTTATTTTATTATGAGTCTATTGATGGTACTAATATATCGTCTCTTGTTGCTTTCTTGAGCCGAGGGTTTCCTGGAAACAACCTCTCTGCCCCTCGGGGTAGGGGTAAGGTCCGCGTATATATTACCCTCCCCAGACCCCACTTGTGGGATTATACTAGGTTGTTGTTGTTGTTGTTGTTGTTTATGCTTACATTCCAAGTATTTCTCAACAGAACATTTGCAAGTCAATAATATATTTATGTGTGTCCTTTTACTTTGCTTCATTGTATAAGCTAGTCCCCCGTTATACTTTCTGGCTAATAAAATTCCTACCATCCGCCAAAGTTCCGCATTTGTCCCCTTTTTTACGGAGTGGGACACATGGCATCGTTGGACTTAAAAACTCACCCCACTAGTGAACTAACCCGCTCCAACCCATAACCCATCGGATCCCCCCACTCTAAGTTAAAACACCCGATAAACTAATAAATCCTAAATCCACCACTCGCAAATCAATAGCAACCAAATCTAGAGTTCTGGTGTTTTCTCTCATTTATTTTCTTCTTAAACTTATGCATTAGGACTGTTTAGGTCGTCGAAAGGCATACAATGTCGGAGAATAGATTTTCATCGAAGAGGATGTGCCATTGTGGAGAAGTTGTCAATTATTTATCACGGCCCAAAATTCACTAGTCGTGAGCCTAACTCGACCCGCTAGGTAAGCCAACTAACAGTCAATACAATCCAAATGAGATTTATAAGAAAACAGTGAAGAATCATCGGAACATTTATACAATAACCCAAGGACTAGTAGTACAAATCATGAGCTTATAAGATTTAGAATTTACAAAAAAAACTAGTACGAATAAATACGTCATTTGTTTGAAGTTTACATAATAGATTAGCAAAATCTAAAGCTATCAAGGACAAGTGGCAGCTATAATCAGAATGCAGGTACATCTTCAATGCCAGCTTCCGCCATACACAGCGACTCCAGCTTCAAAATCTGCACGCAAGGTGCAGAAGTATAGTATGAGTACAATCGAACCCATGTACCCAGTAAGTATATTGTCTAACCTCGTTGAAGTAGTGACGAGGATTTTTAGTTAAAATATTCTCACTGTTATAACCTATGCAGTAGACTAGAAATAGAAATAGTTCTAAAACATAACAGATAAGAGTACAAGAAAACAACTATGCGAGGCAGTAAATGATTACTAGAAGAAATTACGGTAGTAAATTCATAACTTTCATGGTGTGAGAAATGTACTCAAAATATCAAATCAAATAGAATGGCAACACCCTTCGTGCATTTAACTCATCCTCTTAAAATATATGAATGTAGGTCAAATCAATTGGCACGGCAACACCCTTCGTGCATTTATCTCTTCCTCACCGAGCATACGTATAACAGTACCAATTACCAGGTGAAAGAAATGCCAATAAGAATAACGATAAAGTGAGAGACACACAGGAAGCAATAACGAGTAACGAAATGCATATGGAAAATAGTAACAGACTAGATAGAAGGCATAGAAGTAATGATAGCATTTAAGATAGAGGAACATAAATTTTACTAGCTAACATGGTAGAAGGCTTAGATATAGATATAACATCCATGAAGGAAAGCATGATATTTATAAGCTAAACAAATAGAAGGGATGAGTAACTAACATGGTAGAAGGCTTATACGAAAGTGCAACAAATGAGAAATGATACAGATGTAGATATGACAAACAAGAAAGAAAGCATGATATTTGCAAGTTAAATAGATAGAAAGCATGGATAACACAACAACAATTGAGATAGAGGACAAAGACATAACAATAATGACAAGCCACATAAAAAACATAGGTGCAATAGTAATAACTCAAGATAAAGGCATGAATGTATACACAAGGAAAAATATTACCACATAATGCATGTCTCTCGTCCTCGCCTGCACGGAAACACCCTTCGTGCCATAAACATATGATAATATAAAAATGGTAATGTAAATAAAATGACACGGCATCATCCTTCGTGCTTTTACTCTCATCCTCACATGATAATGTAAATAAAATGGCACGGCATCACTCTTCATGATTTTACTCTCATCCTCACATGACAATGTAAATGAGATCATGATAATGTAAATGAAATGACACGGCGTTACCCTTCGTGCTTTTACTCTCATCCTCACATGGTAATGTAAATAAAATGGGATGGCATCACTCTTCATGCTTTACAGTCTTCCTCACATGATAATGTATATGCAATGACACGACATCACCTTTCATGCTTTATACTTTTCCTCAACAAGCACATGTATATTAATGACAAGCAAGGTAGGAAGCATGAATAACATCAAGGTGAGTGTTTAAGCGGATATTCCAAATGAACATCAATCACAACTTTCAAGCCAATAACAATTCAATAAACCTCAAGAACCTTATTGTGCAAGTATTTCAACAAGTCTAAAAAATTATCTTCAATTCAAGTATAGAATCCAATATCTCAAGAATAACGGTCGTAGTGATGTATTAGTGATTAAGCATAGTGATGACCGAATTTAACACATTAATAGTTTCATGAAAATTCGTCAAATTTTAATTAAGTTATAATAAGCTAAATCTTGGTTTCTAGCATTTAATTTCACATTCTTAGTAGTCTAGAAGTCTGAAACAAGAAGGTCACATAATTCTACAAGGCACAATTAATTATATAATTTAACCCCGAGCATGATTAACCCTAGCATATGCATATACGCTCGTCACCTCATATATGCATCACCCCCACATGTAGAAAATAATGGCAATTAGTAGAAAAATTCTCCCAACAAAGTTAGGCAAGACACTTACCTCAAACAAACCCAATCGAAACACTAGAAGCGCCATCCCGCTCAAATCATCCTACGAACAGCTTGAAACTAGCTAAAAGCAACTCAAAATTATCAAATAATGTCATAGGAAGCAAACTCAATTGATAAAGGTCAAATCTTTACATATTTACTCAAAGTCAACAAAAAAGTCAAACTTGAGCTCGCACCTCGAAACCCGATAAAACTCACAAAATTCGATAAATCATTCAATTATGTAACGACCCGACCGGTCGTTTTGAGATTTTGCATTTTGCTCGCCAATTCTCGGGCATGACTTGCCCCGTGTGATGCAATATGACTTATGTAAATCATTGGTGTTGGGTTTCAAGTTAATCAGAATTTAATTTGGAAGAACAGTCTTAGTGAAAGCTTAAAATTTGAAAGGTTTGACCAAGATTTGACTTGTGTGTATTTGATCTCGGATTGGAATTTTTATGGTTTGGTTAGCTCCTTTAGGTGATTTGTGACTTAGGAGCGCGATCGGAATGAGTTTTGGAGTTGTAGAGGAGATTTAGGCTTGAATTGGCGAAATTTATATTTTAGCAATTTCGGGTTGATAGGCGAGATTTTGGTATAAGGGTCAGAATGGAATTCCGAGAGTTGCAGTAGCTTCGTTGTGTCATTTGGGATGTGTGTGCAAAATTTCAGGTTATTCGGACGAGATTTGATAGACTTTTTGAGCGAAAGCATAATTTAAGAGTTCTTGGAGTTCTTAGGCTTGAATCCTATGTTAAAATGGTGATTTGATGTTGTTGTAAGCGTTCCGAAGTGTTGAACAAGCTTTAACGATGTCATGGGATGTGTTGGTACAATTAGTTTGAAGTTTCGGGAGTCCTGGGTAGGTTCCAGGATGTTTTAGGCCGAAAGTCATAGCTGTAGCAGGTCTAGGAGGGTTGCAGGCCTCGGAAACCACCCGCGCAGTCCGCACAAAAAGAAGTGCGGCCGCGGTATGTGTTGTGCGGACCGCACAAAAAGAAGTGCGGCCGCGATAGGTGTCATGCGGACCGCACAAAATGGTGTGCGGCCGCGGTGGGGAACGATTCGCTGGTCCTACTTCGGAAGCTCATAAAATGGTAGAGTCTCGCGGATCGGTACGAAGACGTCTGTATTTATCCTCGAGAGGCTGCAGAACCTTTAGGAAAACTTCACATTTTTGAATTCTAATCGTGCGTCCTTGATTCAGCTTGAAAAGTAACTCTTGAATTCCTTCCACGTGTTCGTATGCGCGCATGAGTGCTCAGTATCAGATGTGTATCGATGGCTTGTGATTCCCCGATCGAGGGGCGAGATGTGATCTCTGTGAGTTGATGTTGGGCCGGTCTAGAGGACTTGAGGCCGGATCTTTGCCTATGGCTTGAGCACCGAGGTGTTGATTGTGTGAGCAAGTATTGTTGAACGTATATGTTCGGTATTATCCCTATTAGTGGAAGTGACGGTTGGATAACTATGTGATAAGTATATTGGTACTGCGAGATGTATCCACATGATTTGGAAGCGACGAGAAGGTCTGCTAGAGGATAGAAGAACTATTAGGTGCTTGAATTCTATCTTGATTCGAGGTATATCCCCGAGTTATGGGCGTGTGAAGGATCTTTTCATGTTTCGCAGTTGTGAGTGAAGTAAATTTCACGTTATGGTATGAGTTCAGACTCAGGAAGACTAAGTGACTGCGTACAGTTTATGATGGTGGAAGGTATACAGAAATGTTAGTTAGAGGCAAAACAAGTGGGTTGTCTCCTACGAAATGTTCTGAGGTGGTACGATCCTTATGTGTCTGTTAGAAGATCTCATTGCGAGTGAAGGATATGTGTTGAACTTTAAATTGGGTTGCTTAGAGAGCGGGTGTAACTGTTGCGAGAGTGGAATGCGAGATTTGCAGAAGAGTTACAATTCTAGATGATCTGTGTTTTCACAAGATTATAAAAGATTTGAGTTTAATCTCACTATGGTATCATGACATCAATAGAGTATAATCGTTATGAGTTATTGAGTATGTGTTGATCTATGGCTTCGAGCCAAGTGTGGGAGCCTACTATAGATTAGGCGATTGCACAGTTAGGTGCTATGTTGGTTCCAGTTTGAGGCGTGCTGGTGAACCGGTTATGGCTTGTAGAAATTGAGACCGAGGATGGCTCGAGTACAGGAAAATTTTGACGAAGATTATATTATGATTCATAGGTGTGTAAAAATCATGGGATGTCTTGAGTTGTTATTGGCGAGAATGCTCGGTGCATAGAGCAGGAAGTTGCTTGGTTGTATTGGGATAAGGTTACATTCTGCGGTGTCGGAGTGCCAAGAGGCATGGGTTGTTTGGTTCATTTGATCAGACTAATTGCAGTTTGAATAGAGTGAATGACTCTGGGAAATGGTTCTAATGGGTTCAAGACTTTCAGGTAATAATTGGAGATTTTCAAGTGTATAATTGGGCTAGAAACTGAGGTTTACATTAGAGGGTGCCAAGACTTGTGTCACTTCTATATCAATTATGGGATCCTATGTATCAGTATCAGGAAGGTAAAGGTAACGGATTTAGATTCTCAGGAAGTTTCCTCAGAGTAAAGTATTTTTAATGTGGTGCCTTTGGGAATAGATAAGAGAGTATTCAGTGGCTTATGGGTCTCAGACGGTGTGGCTTTATGCTTGGGTCCCGTGTGATAAGTCTGAGTTGAGGAATTGTGGTGCTACAGCAAGAGGGGATATCAAGTTGAAGGTAAATCAGAAGGAAACTCCGATAAATGGGATAGTTGGGTAGTAGGCTGGATCAGTATGGTAAGGATATGATTAGTTCCTTGGGTGTGTACGGGGTAATGAGTTCCTACAGGTATTTCACAACAATGCTCTTAGGTTTTGATGGCTTGCGTAGCTTGGTCGAGTTAGAAGGATTCAGTCCTGGCAGGTCTGGTTTGTGCAAGGGGAACTCGGAGAGTCCTTGATGGTTTCTACCTTGGTTTGAGATGTATATTTTCTATGGGCATGAGGAGCATGGGATTTATAGTGGTTCTTTGCTAGATGGGATCAATGGAAAGTTCTTGGCTAGTGAAATGCATAGTGGCTTGCGGTTCGGAAGGGATATGAAGTTCTCATGGTTATCCTAGAATGGTATGGGTTATGCAGTATGTTGTAAATGATTGAGAATTGCATGCGTGAGGTTGCGGTTCAGTTTTGAACGGAAAGTCATAAAATTCTTAGGCAGCACGGGCAGTTTCAGATAATTAGAGGAACGAGCTTCAGATAATTAGAGAAAGGGTCTTCGGATGATTAAGGAAATTGTATTGCTAATTTGGGGTGATTTGATGAGGGCATATGTTTCAGAAAGGGCAATGTGATTAAGTTGGTGATACTTTGGTAGTATTGTGGCATTTTCTGGTTAGAACGACTGCTAATACTCGAGTTGCTTGGTGGCATAGAGGAATTCTAGATTATCTCTCGTGGAATAATTGGGTATTTGAGGTGTGGTATGCATTCAGACGGAAGAATTGGAACCAGATATGTGGATTCATAGGCCATATGGAGTTGGAGACGGGAAGTTCTCATATTCAGGTTATGTGGAGTTTGTAAGTCGTGTGTATTGGCACTATTTAGTGACTATCGGGATTTGGAGACCCGAGCGGATCTTTTGTTGCTTGGTATGTTAGATTTTGGATGTGATATTGGTTCAGACTGGTTGTCTCCATGCTGTGTCATTCTGGACTATTGCACTAAGGCGACGTTGTTGGCTATGCCGAAAATGCCACGGATTGAGTGGCGAGGTCCGTAGGATTATGCCCTAGTGGAGTGGTTTTATATTTCGAAGGCCTAGCGGACGACTGGGAAGGATTGTCTTTCTTATTTGGGCTTTTGTGATGAATGTTAGTGTAGAGGCTCATACTATTGATTTAGTTCTGGTGGTGAGGGACTTTTCGAATATGTTTCTTGTGGCCGGGCATGTCGTCGGGCAAGGTTGTTGATTTCGGTATTGATTTGATATCGGGCATTGTATCATATGGCACCGGCAGAGTTAAAAGAGTTGAAGAGCAACTCCAGGATTTTTGTGATAAGGAGCTCGTTGGCAGGCCAATGTAGATGCGTGTTCTACTTTGAGCTGGCTTGGTTGGCTCTGAATTGTACTGTTGAGGGGTGTATTGATTCGATTGTTATTGAGCTTATTAGTAATCTGGGGAGAACCATGAGTTACCTTTCTGTGTTGCGAGATGTTATGATTTGTTGGTTATAGGTACATATGGTGCGGTTCTATTGGGGTCTTGTAGTGGAAGTCGAGCGGGAAGAGTAATTGGGTGTTGCTCGGTGAATGGCGTATCGGTTATGTCCTTTCGGGTTTGCATGGTGTATGTTATTTACTTCACCGTGAGTATGATGAATTGCTTTGGTTCAAGATATCCAATTATGCGTGGTTGTCGATTTCAAGCATAGTGACTTAAGGTGGTTCATGTGGGGCAGTATTGGATAGGATCGCACATTGTAGCGAAGTTATGTGGAGGTATGACCTTGCGGGTTAGACTCGTGTGTTCTATTCCTATGATGTGAGATGGGTTCTCAGCCTTGTGTTGTGGTGGTACCAGTGAGCTTGAGATATAGCTCTTTCATTTGAGTCATTTTCATGATTTGAGTATGTTCGGACTGTTGCGTATTGATGAGTGTATTGTGCAAGTTGTGGCTTAGGCCTGTATGGATGTGTCATGTCACCAGAGTAATGTGTTGGATTAGAGTAGATCGTTGGGGATCATTAGTAAATACGAACGGATGTGATTTCAGCATGTTGGAAGGATAGTATCGAGCTTCGGTTCGGAAATTTGCTGTGGTATTTGCCAAGGAAGAAGTGGCTTCATGAATGGTTGATCTGGGAAATGGTTATGGCTTACCACGTGTCTTAGTGATCATTAGCAGTATATGAAAGTGTTGGGATGAAACTTTAGTTGATAAGAGTTTTTCTATCAGTATACGGATGTTGTGTGCAACTGCTGTGGTTAGAAGTTATCACTACAAGTGTTGAGTTATGTGGTATATCATGTGATTGCACCGGAGATAGCATATATGGTTTGTTACAGCTTGTTCGGACTTATTCACAGTATACATGTGAAATTCTGATCGTGTCGATGATTTTAGAAGAGGAAATGTGGTTCCATGGTTCATGGACTAGGATGGATTGTGAAATTTCTGTTATATTGTGTTATCGAACCTATGCGAGATAGGGTGACGCGGGATCACCCCCGGGCATGTGGATGGTGAGGTTATTCAGCAATTGGTTGGCTTTTGGAACAACTCTAGGCACGTTTGAGGACGAACGTATGTTTAAGTGGGGGAGGATGTAACGACCCGACAAGTCATTTTGAGTTTTTGCATTTTGCTCGCCAGTTCTCGGGCATGACTTGCCCCGTGTGATGCAATATAACTTATGTAAATCGTTGGTGTTGGGTTTCAAGTTAATCAAAATTTAATTTGGAAGAATAGTCTCAGTGAAAGCTTAAAATTTGAAAGGTTTGACCACGATTTGACTTGTGTGTATTTGATCTCAGATTGGAATTTTTATGGTTTGGTTAGCTCCGTTAGGTGATTTGTGACTTAGGAGCGCGATCGGAATGGGTTTTGGAGTTGTAGAGGAGATTTAGGCTTGAATTGGCGAAATTGATATTTTGGCAATTTCGGATTGATAGGAGAGATTTTGATATAATGGAATTCCGAGAGTTGCAGTAGCTTCGTTGTGTCATTTGGGATGTGTGTGCAAAATTTCAGGTCATTCAGACGAGATTTTATAGACTTTTTGAGCGAAAGCATAATTTAAGAGTTCTTGGAGTTGTTAGGCTTGAATCCTATGTTAAAATGGTGATTTGATGTTGTCGTAAGCATTCCGAAGTGTTGAACAAGTTTTAACGATGTCATGGGATGTGTTGGTACAATTAGTTTGAAGTTTCGGGGGTCCCGGGTAGGTTCCAGGATGTTTTAGGCCGAAAGTCATAGCTGTAGCAGGTCCAGGAGGGTTGCAGGCCTCGGAAACCACCCGCGCGGTCCGCACAAAAAGAAGTATGGCCGCGGTATGTGCTGTACGGACCGCACAAAAAGAAGTGCGGCCGCGGTAGGTGTCATGCGGACCGCACAAAATGGTGTGCGGCCGCGGTGGGGAACGATTCGTTGGTCCTACTTCAGAACCTCATATCTTTTGATCTATAAGGAATTTCGAGATGATTCAAAAACGAAAGTTATAGCTCTTCGTGTCTGGTTTCCAAAAAGGTAAGGATATCGCAATTTGGATATCTGTAGAGAAGGTTATGGCCAAAATACTAAAGCTTATCACTATAGAGGAAGGCCTATATGGCCGCGGTTGTTTTTGCACGGACCGCACTGGCTTGTGCGGACTGCGGTTGATTTGGTGCGGCCTGCGGAGGCTGAAATATGAGGGGTACTCTATAAATATGAGGTTTTGGGTTTTATTTAATATTTTGACCTAGAGAGCTCAGATTTTGGCGATTTTTCAAAGGTTTTTCAAGAAATTCATCGGGGTAAGTGATTCTAACTCAGATTTGGCTAGAGTACATGAATCTATCATTAAATTCATCATTTAATTCATGATTTGGGATGGAATTTGGGAAGAAAATTGTGAAACCTTTCAAAAATATCAAATGATGATTTGAAGGACCAAATGGTATCGAAATTGGATAATTTTGGTATGGTTAGACTCGTGAGGGTATGAGGATTCTAAAAATGTAAATTTTACCCGATTCCGAGACATGGGCCGGGGGCTCGAGTTTTGGTAATTTCAGGAATCGTGCCCTTTGTTGATTGTTTTCGCTTGGGCTTTGTTTCCTTAGCATATTGTGACATATTCGTTCTGATTTTGGATAGATTCGACGCTCGTAGAGGCCGATTTGAGGGGCAAAGGCGTCGCGAGCTAGAGATTTATCCGATTTGAGGTGAGTAATGATTGTAAATGATGTTCTGAGGGTTTAAAACCCCGGATTGCACATCCTAGTGCTATATTGAGGCAAGATACGCGCTGGATGATGAGCGTGGGGTCTTTTACTACTGGGGATTGTGACTTGATCCGTCCCGATTGATGATTTTACCGCGTATTTGACTGAAATTCATTTGTTATCATCATGATTTGGGTTGATTGCCATATTTGGGCTTCGTGCCAACTATTTGAACCCTTCGTGGATTTTTATCACTGTTTCCTCACTGCTTGACTTATTATTTGAACTCAGTCCTGTTGATATCTACTGTTTTACAAACTCAGTCACTTTACTCAGATTTGAAACTTAAATAATATTTCTATATCATGTTGTGGGATGAGAACTACTGTTTTACTAATGCCCAAGGGGCTTGTGATGATTTTTGGACTGAGTGAGGCCGAGGGCCATATGTGAGGATATGCTGAGTGATATGAGGCTGAGGGCCTGAGATACTTTATATGCCACGAGGTGGCTTGAGTGATGTGAGGCCGGGTGGCTTGAGTGATGTGAGGTCGAGTGCCGAGTGATGATGCCACGAGGTGGCTTGATATAGCACTTGGGCCGTAAGGGCCCCCTCTGGAGTTTGCACACCCACAGTGAGCGTGGGTACCCATTATGATCCGAGAGTGAGCCCGAGGGGCTGATACTGTTCTGAGTGATTGATACTGAGCCCGAGGGGCTGATATTTTACTGAGAGTAAGCCTGAGGGGCTGATACTGTTCTGAGCGATTGATACTGTGCCCGAGGGGCGAATTTCTACTTGTTATTTACCTGTTAAATTACTTACTTTACTTGTTTTAAAAAGGAATATCATTTGATTTCTTCACTGATTTACTGCTTTAAGTGATTTTACTTCTTGATATGGAATTGCTTTGTGCCTTTACGTGTTTTCATACTTTCAGCCATTATTTATAATTATTACTCACTGAGTCGGAGTACTCACATTACTCCCTGCACCATGTGTGCAGATTCAGACATCGTAGAGTCCGCTCCTGAGTGTTGATTCTCCCAGTTCAGGCAGTGATTCGGAGACTACGAGGTAGTTGTTTGCGTTCGCAGCCCCGTGCCTCCCTTATCTTATCATTTTCATGTTTTTAGAACTATTGTATCGGAATTAGTGTTCAATAGACTTGTATCCGGATTCTTAGTTGCTCATGACTTGTGACACCCCGGTTTGGGCTGCGTCGGGATGATTTCTGCTGTTATCATCGTTAAATTCCGTAATTTATGTTAATTAATTATTTAAAAGAGGTGTTCCGTTTTGGTCTGGCTGGCTTTGTCTTCATGAGAGGCGCCATTACGACCGGGTTCGGGAAATTGGGTCGTGACAAATTACGAGTCCAACCATACTAATTTCACTCAATTCTGACTCCGAATCGATGCTCAAAACTCAAAAAATCATTTAGAAAGGTTTAGAAAAACCCCTCAATTTCTCTTTTGAATTTATCAATCAAATACCAAAAATTAAAATGGAATCACGGAATACAATCAAAACTGAGTAGAAAACACTTACCCCAATCCATGTGGTGAAAATCCTCTCCAAAATCGCCCAAAATCCGAGCTCCAAAACCATGTGAGAAAAAGTGACTAAATTCCGGAATAAGTAAAAAAATGCAACAGTTATTATAGCTCGAATGAGGTTTAAGATAACCCCAAAACTCATATTTGACAAGCCCAACATAATCCTTGCAAGATTACACTCAAGGTAGCCTTTTAAATCACCCAATTTGGCCTTAGAATGAGGGAGATATAATGTTTTGAAGTTTTAAAGGAAATCTGAAAATTTAAGAGACAAAAATGCCCAAAATCAGCAACAAAAGAATTTTCGTTTTAGCATCCAAAACTCATTCGGAACCTCCCGTACACAAACCATATATGTCTTTCAATCATAAAATACTCTACGAACCTGCTCGCGTACTCAAAATACCGAAAAGAGGTTATCTTTATCCGATATTGACCATGGTCAAACTCCAAATCCTTAACTTAACTAGTTTCTCAACCAATGATTCAAAACACACCCGAGCCCCTTGGGACTCTATTCAATCATACCAACAAGTCCTAAAACACGATACAAACTTATTCGAAGCTTCAAATCACATTAAACATCATAAAAATCAAGAATCACACCTCAAATCAAATTTAATGAACTTTTGAACTTTCAGCTTCCAAAACTAGTGCCAAACCATATCAAATCAACTCGGAATGACCTCAAATTTTGCACACAAGTTTCAAATGACATAACGAAGCTATTCCAACTTCCAAAACCAAAATCCGAATCTGATATCACCAAAGTCAACTTTCCGGTCAAATTTATGAACATTCCAAAACTCCAAATTGCCAACTTTCGCCAATTAATGTTAGAACCTTTAAGAAATATCCAAATACAAATTCAGGCATACTTCCAAGTCCAAAATCATCATCCGAAACTAACAGAACCATCAAAACTCCGATCCGGGGTCAAATACACAAAAGTTAAACTTGGTCTACTCTTCCAACTTAAAGCTTTCTAGTTGAGAATTATTCTTCCAAATCAACTCCAGATCACCTGAAAATCAAAACCAACGATTCATACAATCCATACACATTTATGACTTTATGCTACTCACAAATCAAACTTAAAAGCTGCCTAATTCCAACATTTCTTTCAATCTCATAATATTTTCTAGATGGGCCAGAAATTATTAATTGTTGTACCCCAACATAACTAATTTAGAAATATATTCATCTACTAAATCTTTAAAAGACAAAAGACCAGAGTCTTAACCTCTCCACTGATCGACTAAATTCTATGAATAGACAGATTCATGCTCGGTGATATACTCACCACCATAGTTAAATACAATGTCCAAAAGAACTATCTTTAATCTACATACATTCAAGAAAGAATATATTGGAAGGAAGAAACTAACAAATTAAATAAATTAAAAGGTATAAAAAACAGAAACAAAAGGCCCCCCTTAATAAAGAACTTAGGAACAGAAATATAAAGTAATATATTAGTAGTCCCTCTTTAATAAATAATTGTCACGATTCAAACCGAAGGGTCGCGACGAGTACCCGGTGCTTTAGTTAACTGAGTACCACTGTAACGTATCTTTCTTATCATATTATCATGGGTGTATGAGCCGGAAAGACCGTTATGAGATAACCAGAATAAAACATAAGAGAATACTTGACATATGACCACCCAATATGGAATAGAATCTTATACATGTGACATACGAGCCTGTAAGACCAAAATGATAATTTGTACACTCAAAGCATAGACCGACAAAGCCATAAAATCTTTCATATGCATGATATCTGTCTACAAGCCTCTAAGAGTACATAAATGTCATAAAGGCCGGGACAGGGCCCCACCATACCAATTAAAAATATCTCCAAAGCATACTGACCAAATAGGCAACTCCGGAGCAAGTGGAGTGCACCAACACCTTCCACTGAGCTAATAGACTACTAGGAGGATTGTCAACCTATCTATCGGGACATGCGAAACGTAGTGTCCCCGGGAAAAAGGGACATCAGTACGAATAAAGTACTGAGTATGTAAGGCATGAAAAGTAGTATATAAAAGACATGAAAGAAATATGTAATAAATGACACAACCTGTAAGTTTGAATAACTTTGTGAACCATGAAACATTTATAATATTATGCATATGCGTATAAATATCATACCCTGCATAAGTATAAGTCTAACAGTCGTGGTGATTACTCATTATTTATTACACAAATTCTAACAGTCAATCGTGATGTTAAATAATAAGTCTAATATTGATTACTCATTAAAGAGTTATCATACGTTTCTACCAACCTCTACTAGAAAACCGAGGGCACTACCTTAATTCTCTCTTCCTCTTCTTTCTCCTTTATTTGATCTATATGAAAGTGAGAAAGCAATGAAGGAAGAGAGAGAAGGGTAAACTAAAGGGAAAAGGAAAGAAAGCACGTATAATAAAATTACAATTAAAAAAGATATATAGAATTTAATTTGATTTAGTGCTTTTACACCTTTTTATTTAATTTCTCTATCCTTAATATTGTGCATTCTTATTTTGTCTTTTTATTTCTGTTATTGATTAATTTCTTCATTGTTATGGCTAACTAATTTTTTTACTTTTTATTTTTGTTTTGCAATTCAACTCTCTATAGACCTAAGATTAGCATCCGGCGTCTATATTATTATTATTGTTGTTGTTGTTGTTGTTTAAAGTATTGGAGAGTTTATTATCCTTTGAGAAATGAATTTAATAGTCGAACTGAATTCGAGTCGATCAAAGATCGGCTTCCAATAATTTTGAGAAATAAAACTACGCATTTTATAAATATGGAACATATTGTTATCTTGGCCAGTTGTTTAGGTCTTCAAGGTGATTTGTGCGGGAAATATAAATAAATATGTCTCACGTTGCAAAGAAGGTTTATTTGTTAGTTATTTTTTTTAAATTATTTCTAATCGTGGATGGAATGTATATCGAAGTCAAACTAATAATTCTAAGTGAACAAGAAAAAAAAAATTAAAGTAGTAAAATATCGGTAAGGTTGCATGATTTTTTTCTTCCTATTAGAAATCAAAAATATTATTTTGGAAATTCAATGATGATGTTATTCATGTGCTGTAAAGCCCGAACTAAATTTCTTCATGTCTGACCCGTAAAGTCAGTGAGGCCCACTCTTCTCTAGCCTGTCTATACGGCCCACAAAAAAAATCCAACTTCATAGCCCACTCTTCTCACTAACCCTAAGCTGCACTACAAAAACTAGTCGCTTCATATATCAAAGGGTTTTTCAACGGCGACAATTCACCCTGCCATTTCTGTCTCACTCTTCGCCTGCGACAATGGTAATACTTGTTTTCCATATCTGACGTTGTTTCAATTTTTCTCGTAAAATACGAATTGTCGAATACATTATGTTAGATGTACAATTCATGCAATTGATTTTTCTCGAGGATGTCTAGGTTTGAGAGATATCTAATGTTTTGATATGTTATTTGTTGGATTAACTGAGTTCTGATTGTAAAATGTTGAAGGTGAACGTTCCTAAGACAAAGAAGACCTACTGTAAGTCAAAGGAGTGTAAGAAACACACTTTGCATAAGGTCACACAATACAAGAAGGGCAAAGATAGCTTAGCTGCTCAAGGAAAACGTCGTTATGATCGCAAGCAGTCTGGTTATGGTGGTCAAACAAAGCCCGTCTTCCACAAAAAGGTTAGAAGCATTTGCTAATATAAAAAAACTCATATGCTTCAATCACATGCTAGTCTGTATGAATCTTCACTATCCACGCCCGATCTATTTCGACCGGTCTCAATCCAATAGTCAATAATTTAGGTTTACTAGCACTAGAAGTTTTCTGTATTTCTACTGGCATCAGTATAAAATTAAGCACCATAAGAAATTAAGAGCACGTTCGGCTTAGCAGCAAGTGCTAAAAATCATCTATTAAGTGTTGAAGCTGATTATACGTATAAGAAGTTACATGTTTAGTTGATGTGTTTCGATAAACCCTCTTTTATGTTAAAGTAACTTAATGCCGTTAAATTTGTTAAGACTAAAATAGTGCTTATTATTGCAAAATTTTTAGTTCCAACTTGATTCCAATACACTACAAATTGATTTATGTGTCAATTCACTTTATTTCCTAAACTGCTTAGATAAAGTTGTAGGAGTATTTGATAAATATAAATCATAAATCTGACATTCTTTTTTTTATTCCCCTCCACTTTGATCCTCTTTTGTTGGAGCTATTGATCATTTGGTGACATGAACCCACGATCCTATGACCCTGGGGTTGTAGGTTGGGGGTGCTGACTATCTGGGCAACCTCCTCTTGTCAGTTGTTCATTACGGAGAATGGTGGTTTTAATTTTTATAAGGATCTTGAAAACCTCTTAAACAAAAACAGGATACTATATTTTTTTAAAATTATATTTGAGTAAATTTGCTACAATTCGAATAGTTGACAATTTTTTTTTGGTCTAACAACACTGAACCCCTGCAAATTTATGAAAATTCAAAGTATATAAGAGAAAGATTATACAATATCAAGTGTAAGTTAAACCATACACATGTTTAACCATAAAAAAATTAAAGAACTCAAACAAAACAATTCAGAACCTAATACCAACTTTTATATGGACATAGATCAACCTGCATTAACCTAATGAGTTTGCATAAATGCCTGGAATATTAAGAAAAATAACAGAAGCTTTATAGTGTTGTAGGTTGAGATTTAGTGACAATTTGTATTTGGCAAGGGAATGAAAAAAATAACTAAGAATCTTATTAATGATACAAAATATGCATATCAGGATGTCCTGAAAAAGAAGAAGCTAAAATTTACAAATGTGAAATATTAATATGTAGGCAAAATACATAAGTTGACACCCGAACAATGGACCAAATCCCTGTTACACACTTTCTGTGGACACAAATAATATTACACACTCAACCTTTTAAAAGTGTGTCTAATACACACCGCTTTTGACCAGGACTCAGCATGTGTAAAACACCACGATAGAAGCGCGTCTACTAATAAAAATACTGTCTAATTATTTATTTTATGCCATGTATCTGCAATCTCTATCTCTCTCTTCCGCCAACCAACACCTCCCCCCACCAAATCCCTTCTTTTTCTTTTTCTTTCTGATTTTCTCTTAAATATACATATTTTGCATTTATCTCAAGCTTCCAATCTATTTTGAAGAGGAGGCTGAATTTTTTATTCTGAAAGTTGGTGGTGGCGATGGCAGCCATGGAAATGACAAACAAAATTTTGGAAGAGAGCTATAAATGAAAATAGTCCGTTTATGTCTTTGTTGATGTAGATAAGCTTCAATAGATATGGTACCCAAGCAGTTGTAATTTTCGATCTACCTTTGCCATTGTTGCATTTTTTTTAACAATGGCCTTGTTGTGGTGATGATACGGTGGTGTGAGCCATGGCTTATTGGCTTTTGATGTTTTTATTTCTTTCTGGGATTAAATCACTTGGGCTCCTAATTTTTGGGTTGAATTGTGTGTTCTAATTTTTTGGGTGGTCCGTGGAGGAGGAGATGGAGGTGGAAGAGATGGGGTTGGAGAAGATGAGGGTATATGTGTAATTTTATATTTTTTGTTTTATTTATTTATGTTAATGACACGTGTCACGACCTTATTGGTGCGTGACATTACCCATATTTAGGTAAAGTGGTCAAGAAAAAAGTGGTGTGTATTAGACACACTTTTAAAAGGTTGAGTGTGTAATATTATTTGTGTCCACAGAAAGTGTGTAACAGGGATTTGGTCCATTGTTCGGGTGCCAACTTATGTATTTTGCCTAATATGTAAATTAAGTTTTTGTTGATTCAAACCTCAAGTAAGTTTATAAATAAATGTTGTTGCATGAAATCTTAAAAGAATATATTATTTCATAGAGATGTTCTCATATTAGTAAATCATTAGAGAGCCAAAAGTTGGCAGCAAAAGCCAAAGGCTATTTGATAAAATATACAATAAGGTAAAATGCTTGGTCACTAAAAGAGCTTTTAAGATAAAAATCCATAGTGTGGGGTGCCCAACTTATGTCGTTTGGCTTATTTGGGTGTTTGGTAGATATCAAAATTGCTTTTAAGCCAAGTGCTTTTAAGTCTAAATAAGCCAAAACAAGCAAAAACCATTAGTTGGAGTCTCCCATCTTATGGCTTTTCAGCTTTGTAGTGCAAATCATGGCTTCTCAGCATTAGACTGCAACTCATGGCTTTTCAGCTCTGACGTCGAACTTGTGGCTTTTTAGCTTAAAAGCTTTTTGGGTTTCACACCTAGCATTTTACTTTGTTAACCATCATGCTTTCTTATGATTTCCAAAAGATCCTTTATTACATACACCAGTAGCCCTAAATCTAGTCATGCCGTTTTCATCTCTGCTTCTTCACCATTTTCACTAACTGACTGGACAAACATACACTAAGGACCCGTTTTACCATAGATTTTGTCAAAATAAACTTGGGTTTTATTTGGCAAAATAGATTTTGCCTATATTTTGGCAAAATCCCAAATCCCAAAAACACTAATAATATACATGTGTTTCCAAAATAAATTTGGGAAATATGTTTTGAAAACGTATGTCGAAACACATTTTCATCTTCAAACCAAACTTCACCCAAATCATATTTTTCAAAACAAATTTGGGAATCTATGGCAAAACGCTAGCTAAGCTATTTGGGGGGAAAAATTTCAAGAACTCAAAAGGGAAAGCAAACTAATAAAAATCTATTTCAGTTAAGCTTGAAGTACCATTAATTCAATAGCGGTAGGGAAACAAAGATTATTGTGTATGCATAACATAAGGTATCATTTTGGTGAAGTTATTTGTCTGATTCTACAGATTTGTGCCTGTAAAAGGCAAGGATCAAAATATTAGAGACATGCTTCTATTTTTAGCTTCTTCGTAAAGTTGCTAGTTGGTTGTTACCTTTCTAAAGAAATCAGAGTTGCTAGTTGGGAGGTTCTATTTTCAAAGTTTGCTGTGTTATATTGTCTCATGTATATGCAAAATAGTAAATGTTCCCTTGGAGTTCTATTTTGATGTTTGTGAATATAATGTGAGGCTATAACAAAGATGTGGATTTTGGCGGCTTCTATCCCGAATTTGAGATTCATCTCAAACTAATCATATCTAATTAATTGAACAATTAAGTGAATTGAGGCTTAAGTAAATTTGTATTTGAATTGAAACCCTTAGGGGTTGGCCTGGTGGCAATTGACTTGAGCCTTGGGGTTTGCTCCCTTTCAAAGTCTCAAGTTCGAAACCCACTGGGTAAAACCTGAATTAACCGTGGTGCACTTGCGGGAAACTCCTTGCGGAGGGCCTGTGCACCCCCGGGATTAGTCGGGGCTCTTAGAGACTCGGACACCCGGTGCAAATAAAAAAAATTGTATTTGAATTGATTTAAAACAAAAAATCTTGCAATAGCTCCTTTTTAGTGTTATCAATTCTAAGGACATTGAAGTTATTTTGACAAAGTAATAAACTACTTATTTTCAGATTCAACACTTCTATCCAAACACTTAACTGCTAATTCATAAAATCAACTCTAGCACTTAAGAAGTGCTTGTGCTTAAAAGCTACTCCTAAACCATACAAGATCTTAGACCATTATCAACCTATAATTCATTAACATTCAATAGCTTAATCTACTTAAAAATAAATCGAGAAAGAGGGAGAGAGATAAGAAGATTCCAGTGATTAAGCGCCATTGTCTGTATCACTCTATGTGGGCATAGATGTTAGACATTCAAGACTAGTTTTTTCTATGACTAATCTGCTTCTCTTTCTTTTGTCATTCCAAACCAGGCAAAAACCACAAAGAAGATTGTGTTGAGATTGCAATGCCAGGGTTGCAAACATGTGTCACAGCACCCAATCAAGGTATGTTAATTGATGTAGATCTCTATTCTCCAGTTGCATTTTTCACAATCATATAGTCGAAAATATCTGTTCTATTCCTTGGTATTGTGCAGAGGTGCAAGCATTTTGAGATTGGCGGGGACAAGAAAGGAAAGGGAACCTCTCTTTTCTAGATTGCCTGTGAAGCAGAATGTGACAGATTTCTCCCCTTCTGTTCTGTCACTGTTCAGATACTTTGGTTATATTGGACGTAGTGCAGGAGTTTCTGTTATTGAATCATGTGATCAATTTTGTCTCTCTTAGTGATATCTGATCAGGAGACAACGAATTTTTCAAGTTTTGGGTTTAGTAGTTTTGCTATTGTCTTATTGTTGCTTAATCTATTGCAAGAAAGTTATGCTGCTCTACCGCACTTGGCTGCATCAATTTGTATGTTGGGATTCTATCTATTATAGTTTTGATTCTCCAAATTAGTCTATATTGAAACGCTTGCTTTAGTTAATATTTAGCTTGCTGTGTCATTTAAGATTTAAAATGCATTTTAGCATCTCGTCGGTCTATGCCATGAATGAGAGGTTGTACTGGTGGGATTAAGGGGGGAAAACGGGCCGGGGCCGGGCCTAAACTTTCTTCTTTGGCCCGTCCTATGTGGGCTGGGCTTAAACGGTCCCGGGCTTCGTGGGTTTTTGGGTATCGGACCAAGACTGGGACTACGGACTAAGTGGGCTGGTCTTGGGCCTGACCTATTTTTTTTATCTAATGCAATTTCTTGTAAATTATATAGCTATATATATATATATATATATATATATATATATATATATATATATATATATATATATATATCTATAATATACTCCCTCCGTTTCAATTTATGTGAACTTATTTCTTTTTTAGTCCGTGCCAAAAAGAATGACATATTTCCTATTTGGAAACAATTTACCTATATGCAATGATTTATAACCACACAAAATATGTGCTTCATTTTACACCACAAGTTTAAAAGTTTCTCTCTTTTCTTAAACTCCGTGCCCAGTCAAATTGGTTTATATAAATTGAAACAGAGGGATATATATATATATGGGCCTAAGTGGGCCTGACTATTTTTTTTAAATTTTCTATCTAAGGATTTCTTGTAAATTATATTATATAGTTGTGACTTAAAATTTTTTAATTCAAATTTATATTATATATTGCCTTAAATAATTTACAAGAAATTGCCTTATATAGTATAATGTATACACACACACACACACACACACTATACTACTATATAAATTTTTTATCTAAGGTAATTTTTTGTAAATTATATTATATAGTTGTGACTTAAAATTTTTTAATTCAAATTTATATTATATATTGCCTTAAATAATTTACAAGAAATTGCCTTATATAGTATAATGTATACACACACACACACACACACACTATACTACTATATAAGATGTATATATAGTATAATATTACAAATATACTAAGTGTATAGTATATAAGCTATATTCGAGCTATATTAAGACGTATATATATATATATATATATATTAAGATGAACTCGGTATCAAAGTTGCAAATTAAAGTTTACATTTAATACTTCAAATTAAAGTTCAATGCCTTCAACATAATACTTCAAAATCTAACAAACTAAAACATTAAGCATAATACGTCTAATAATTTTAAAATAGCACAAATTGTCTCAAATCAACTTAAAATCTTAAATACGAATGTCTGGAGAACGCGCAAGACAACTCTTTATATGCCTCCTTAAACAGCCTGTGCCCTCCACCTTTGGACGATGAGTGTAGACTCGACCACAGTTCTTGCACTTTAAGATGTAAACTTCTGCATTTTCTTCTACCACATTAAAGTGTTCCAAAACAAATGGGCACACTCTAGAATCACCGGGCATGATTTAACTTGAATTAAGAATTTGAGAGAAATTAGAGATGAGTGAAGACTTGAATACTTCAATTTGAGTTTGAGAAATGAGAGAGATTGATGATTTTGTAAAAAAAAATGAAAGAATGAGGGGGTATTTATAGTTGAAAATAGAGAAAAAGTGTAATTATAAAAAGTTTGGGGTTAAAACAAAGTTGAGGGGTTAAATGATTATTTTACAAAGCCCAAACGATTATTTTTGCAGGCCAACGACCATATTTTAAATGAGCCTAACGATCAAATTTTTTTTGGATTTTTTTTTTTTAAATTTAGCCATTGCGCCAATTTGAGACCGTTTAGGACAAGTTGAACCAGCCCACTTAGGACCCGATCCCGAGCCCAAACGGTCCCGATCCTAACAGGCTTCTTCAAGGAATCGGCCCACTTGGGCCTGCACCTCCCTGGTCCCGGGCTTAAACGGTTAGGCCCGTTTAAACCCACTACCCATATGGGCTCGCGGGCTTGGGCCGGGCCTAACCGGCCCACATGCCACCCTTAGGTGGGATACATGTGCATGATGGAATAGTCTAGGTATGCGGAAGCTTGGGCTAGACTCTACCACTACAAAAGTTGCATCTCAACATCTCACTCCGTTCCTCAGTTACTGTACTACTTTAAAGTCCTAATCAGACTGTGAATGAGGTTGCGAAAATCATTGAACATTCATGAATCTCCAATTCTCATTGTTTATCTAATGTCTCCGGTTGTTCCACTTCTCAATCTTCAAGTTTTGGGGGTTACCTAAATTATTTTAGAAACTGAGACAGCTAGGGAAGATCGATTAATGTTACTGTAATAAGTTCGGAGAAGGTTTGAAGAATCAGTTTTTTTAGTAAAATGTAAACAGCTTAGGGTGTGTTTGGTATGAAGGAAAATATTTTCCGGAAAATATGTTCCAATTTTTCCATGTTTGGTTGACTTAAATGTTTTGGAAAACATTTTCCTTATGAATTCATTTTCTCCAATTGGAGGAAAATGTTTTCCCTATAAAAAGAAGGAAAACATTTTCCAAAACTCTTTTTCAACATTCCCTACCTTATTCACAATCTCCACTGAACCCTCCCCCTACTTATCCATGCTCACCTTGCCCCACCCCCTCACGCTACCTCCACCACCACCCCGCCCTAAATAGAAATATTATTAATAGTACTTTCTTTTTATATTATAGATAGAGTACTTTTTTTCATTTCAATAAATGAGTATTTTCTTTTCACTCACCAACCAAACAAGGAAAAATAAGTCATAAACTCACTCATTTTCCATGAAAACATTTTTCATAGAAAATATGTTCCTTCATACCAAACACAACCTTAGTAATCACTTATTTGGATTAGTTAAAAATAACATTAAATTTCAAAACTAAACAGATTAAATTGAGGCACGGTGTAATCTGATTGTTTCCGCGAGGTTCATTAATTTATTCGTGGGTGATAAGATTTTGCCTTTAGTTGTGGCAAGAACTTGTTTTAGCTTGATCATTGCAACTTGATTGGTTTGGAATTATCTGACTACCACTGAATATGTCGTCTCTACTTGAATTGGTTGGCTCTCGAGTGACAACTAAGGATTTGCCCATTTAACGGAGCAAATGGATGGTCACGTACATTCTTCAATGTACGTGAGGAGACGATTAGACGAAGCAGTCTCTCCGTATGAGACATGAGCCATCTTCAAACGCAAACTGCGTCGTGCTTCTTTGTGCACAAAAGTTTTGTAAGTGGAAGAAAAATTTCGCCTTGTTTACCCTTAAAACGGATAGCAATTAAATTTGTATACAATTTTAAGGATATTAGTATCTCGATACGTGCGTTGCACGTATATACCGAGTTATATAAGAAATTTTGAGTATTGCAGATTCAAATCTTTAGTTTTCTTAATACAAAATAAAAAACTCATCCAATGACTTTCAGATAGCGCTTGCATTCACAATCTAATTAAACTGAAAATCTTCGATTATTCCTAGTTACTTTGATACTTCGATCAAGCAGAGCATTTACTTCTTTTATATATGTTTAAGTTCTAATTTATTTAGCACTTTCCAATGTAATAAGATTGACGAATACATAATCCCCACTATATATTTTAATCTTGATACCTAATATGGTATTAACTTTTCCCCAATCCATTATTTCAAATGTGGAAGATAGTTACAACTCTGTTTCTATCATGCCATTCATATTATTGCGTACTATCAACAATGGACAAAACTTATTTTGTTTGTCATGGAATAAATAATTATAATGATCCTATCAAGAGGTTATTCCTAAAATTAATATGCATTTCAAAATCTTCGTAAGTGTCATCTATCCTACTAATATTTATGACAATAAATTTCACAAAAATCTCAAAGGATAAAAACTTGTAAATAAATAAAAAATTAAATTAAGAAAGTAAGTAGCGAAATTTTGCCAACTTTCTTCTCCATTCATTGCTTTGATTTTGTGTCTTTTACCATCTCCATAGTCAAAGCAAGATGGAAGACACTAATTTATTTTAGGTTTGTGTCGCCTTGTCCAGATATGTGTTTGCCTTTTGTATGATGCAGAACTTGGAAAACCTTTTAGTAATATTTTTGAGAGGACATGTTTCAACTAAAATTTGTATAAAAAACTTTTATCGCTTGCCTCTTTCTTGAGCCATCAAAACGGTAAAGATGGATAAAATTATTACTCCGTAATTCACTATTAATCTTGGCCTAATTTTTCTTAGACGACGTGCTTCCCCAACCAGTTTATAAATCTCTGAACTAATCTTTCTTGCCTACATCCAAATCCCCTCAAAGAAATCACGAGAGTATACACCCAAAATATTAACAAATCCTTATACAACTCTTTTCACAGAGGCTTTGGCTCTCCTACAATTGATGAAAAAAGTTAAATCTTTTATTTAACCTCAAATTTTGACACATAATTGTTCGTGCTTTTCTTTTCGTTGTTCTAATACAAATATTTGGTCCAAATAATGCAAGTAACTTGTTAGAAGAGTACATTGAATGATTAAATAGATAAAAACAAAAACAAAAACAAAAATGAATCATGAGAGAATTGGTGTGATAAGTTTTAAGAGAGTATATATAGAGGAAATAGTAAGGTGAAAAATATGTACTTTATTAAAAATCATCATTTACCGAACATAAAGGAATTAATAGCATAGGAACTACGTACCATATTACTCTCAAAGACTTATATTTACATAATAATTAGCATAGGAACTGAACCTTATATGCTACGCGGAAGAGAAATAATAATAAATGCTGGCGGACTCCAATCAAGTACACAAAAGAGAAAAAGTGAGAAATAGAAGATGATTGTTACCTTTTTTTTGTCTTAGGAGGAAGAAGTTGGAGTATATGTTAAGAGATGTTTGCAGGGTTTATGAAGATAGTGAGTAAGTAAAATATTTTTATTATAAAATCCGCAACCTTGTTTTCGGTTTGATGAACACCAAATAGCCAAACCAGGAGAGACATTCTAAATAATGAAGAATATTTGTATTTGTGAAGACTTTCACGCTGCTTTCGAAGTAATATCAGAAAATGTCTAGCCTGAGATCGTTGTGGGTGATAGGAATGGGTTTCACTGAGTTTAAAGCCAACCAATAGTTCCCTTTTCTACTTGAAAATGTATCAAATTTTGTTTGAAGTAAATGCAACAATTAAAACCATTACTTAGAATAATTAATATGAAGGGTTACATCCCTTGAAATAAATTTAGTATTTTTATTTAATTATTTTAAAAATATTACATTTATATTTATTTGGAAGGGTATTTATGTAATATAACTTTTTAGTTTAGGGCTTCTCACTTTTATAATAACTAGCTTCTCCACACGTGTATATACCAAGTCATGTAATATATAATTTTGTAAAATAATATCAATATTATTAAAATAAAATTTTTATATAAATAATTATACATGAAGAATAAAGTAGAAGTTTGTTTGTATGTTCAATGTAGATCGTCATATATGGTGACTTGTTTTGTCAAGGTAAAGATGATTCAATATCTTCTGAACCTGCAAAAATAAAAAATAAAAATTTAATAAGGTACATAGGATAGTTTAATATTTTCATGAAGGAAAAATATGTATGAAACGTATTTTACCTAATACTTTCCGATAGATTGATTTTCTTGGTGTATGTTTCTTTCATCTATTTCGGTTGCTCGATTATGATCAAGACTCAAGTTGTTAATATTGATATCTATTTTGCGTGTGCAACATAAAGTTTATCTTTTCAATGTAAAGTTGGCCATGTGAGAAAATACATTGTGATAGATAAGATCAAACACTGGAATTGTTTGATTATATACTTTATTTATCGCCCTTGCAAAACATAAAGGAATTACCATCTCTAAATTAAGCAATAGCACTACAAATCATCCGATCACATTAATTAATTAATAAATAAAATAAGATGAGCATTTTCCGTCAAGTACGATAAACTTTTATGATAAGCATAACGCAACGTCCACGCCAATAATGTTGTCATGACCCATATTTAAGTTAGGGTATGTTGGTCTTTTAACATAACAAAAAAAATACAAGAAAAAAAAAAACTTAATCAACTTAAAATAAGGGCAAAAGCCCACGTGAATCAAAAGAAAGAAAAGGGAATTGGGGGAAAGGGAAAGCAGCGCTGCCGCTGCAGCAGAAGCCAAAAAAAAAAAATGCAGAGAAGGGAAAAAGGAAGAAGAACGGGAAAAAGAAGAAAAAGGTTGGAACCAAACTTTGGAAAATAGGTAATATAATATTCTTATATTTTGTTTTACTAATATGAGAGTATATAAATTAAATAATTTGACTTATATAGTGAGATTGACTAATATAATTAGAAACAAGAAAAGATTAAGTAATGTTTCCCTTAACTCATAGCACTTTGTGGAAGAATCATGGGTACCTGTAGAATACTTTCTAATGAAGATTTATGTTTTTAAAACAAATCAAATTCTTTATATCTTTGTATGTAGTAATATGAATTAAATGTAGGAACATACATAGAAACAAATGCAATTTGTTAAAGGCATTCTTTTTAATTCAAAGGATAAACTTTCTTACTTCACTTGCTTAAGATTATCTTCTAGGTATATATAATTTTGTTAGGTAAGAAAAAAAGTATTGTCGATAGTGATCCTATATGATTTAGATATATAAACATAATTGGCATAACTTGGGTAAACGAAAATTGAAAAAATAAATAAATATACGAGTAAGTTGAAATTGATAGATTATAGATTAGTTAAATTACTCATAGCATGGATAATATAATTCAGCAAATTGATGGTATAACATAAAACGTTGAGGATTTGGAATCTAAATTTAGCTATGAATTAGTTTAAACAAAGAAATTAACACAAGATCGATATTGATGTGATTATAGATTGATTGAAGAAAGTCGTACAGATCGCTCGAGGCGATGAGTTTGGTATTTCGGCACGAGTACTGTGAGTAGTAATCTTACCACAATTTGTGTTTTCATAACCTGCATGGTTTATATATGATTTTGAAAATAAATGTGTTAACTTTGAAATTGCATGTGGGACAAGTCCTTTACTTGATTTGGTACCGAACAGTTTACTTGAGATGTTTACCAGTTAATCTAAACGTTTTTACCATTACTGGATATGTTTTACCGTTACTTGAGATGTTACAGTTATTTGAATTATTCTCACTGTTACTAGATATATTTTACTGTTACTTGAGACATGATTACCGTTACCGAAATAAAATTACAAGATTTGATAAGAAACGATATGCCCTTTATTATTTTGAAAATGCTTTTGTACGAGTATCTACTGTTTACAAGAAAGAGTATAAATGAGAGGAGACTTTGAAGGATCCCGTAGCAAACGGCGGGTTCGTTAGGCCTGGTGCACCTTGTATTTATCGATTACAAAGTACAGTTATAGCCCTCGCTAGTGGGAAGGTAGAACTAGCATACCATTACCGATTTCCCTCGAGTAGGGACTACCGTTATATTTGACTTCTTGCGAAGAAGTCCACAGTTATACCGATTGCATGATTCGTTCATTGAAACTACCCAAAATGTGAATACTGATATTATACAGTGGTTACCGAGCTTATTATTGAATTGTTAATTATATTTTTCTACAAGAAAAGCGTGATGAGACTGAAAATTATTTATTATTTCTGAAAAGACATTTTTATGTTGTTTTCTGTTTGATATACTAGCATGTTTTTTGACTTGTCCCCAAATTAAAAACGGTTGTGGTTAAGTGTTATGACTCACTGAGCTAACGACTCATTCCCCGCTAATTTTTTTATAGAGACAACAGTAGACGCAGGCGAGGATTCGTTAATTAGAGCGCACAAGTTGAGAATTCTTGGTGATCCTCGCACTTGTTCGCGTGGGCGTAGATTTTTATAAATTGTTATGATGTTTTCTTTGAATTCTTAGAGTCACTCCATAGTCATTCTTTTAATGTCATAAGTATTATTTTGCTATTAGTCTTATGTCGAGTATCGTTCTTTATTATCAAAGTCGGAGATAAATTAGTATTTCTGATTGTTAGTGGGTTGATTAGTAACGGTGAAGACTATTTTGGTTAATTGATAAGTTGTCGATTGTTTGAATTGCTATTAGGATGGTGGATGCTGATTTGAGTCAGAGAAATTTTTTGGGATAGTCCAAAAACAAGGAAAACTCTGTCCGATTTTCTGTAAAATACCGATGAGGCTTACTTGGGAGCACTTGCTCCTAAGCGCCGGTCACGATCCTGAATTGGGTCGTGACAAAGTTGGTATCAGATCCCTAGGTTATTCTTGTGACTAATGGTGCACACGTCGGTAGTAGAATCTCAATTATGGTTATGTAACCGGCCATTCCCATAATCGTGATTCTGCGAGGGCGTGATAGGATGTGTCTTGTGTTTCTTTCTTATTCCTCCGTACGTGTATGGCGATTAGGGTCAAATAACTGAATCTATCATTACTTTCCTATTCGTATATGGCTCGGACCAATTACCTTATAATAGAATTTGCCTAGTGGTTCAAACTTCAAAGACGTCAAATTTCGGCAATGGACATGCAACTATCTCTAAGCAAAGAAATGCTACATAAGTAGTATACAAGACCAGTGAAATGTTCATTATGCCATATGAGGTGCTTTCCGATAAGATGCGTAATAGAGTCTATTTCAGAAATTTATATTAGTCCACCACTACAACGATAGAGGAGTGCTATCACAAAAAAGTACTTACCTCCATGAAAAAAATGAAAAAGAAATTGTGATCTTTATGGAGGTAATAGATAAACATGAGAAGAATGAGCAACAGAATAGGGGCTCTAAAGTCCTCATGCACCTAGAAGATTATGGGGACCAACAAAATATTCTTAATAAAGTTCCTAAAGTTGAAACTACTAAGTTTACTATTTCTGATAGTTCAAAGTATCCTTAAAGGTTTTAGTAAAATACTTACCACGTTATGAGCCATAGGATATTTCATGAAGAGGTCTATGGAACATGCAACTTTATAACTAGAGAACATGATGAATACATGAAATGCTACTGTACTCTTAGAGATGTCAACAAGAGCAACACAACTAATTTAGGAATAAATTTCACTAAAGTGTTTATGAATCACCTCCTTCTTGACAGTTTGTAACGTGAACTTGCCTGCTAGATCATTTAAGAAATTGATTTAGACGTTGGGTATACTTACATATAATACCAAACTTTCTCAGTTGGATACACAAACAGTATCATAAGTTTATAGGCTTGTTGAAAAGTTGGTTAATTATTTAAACAAGATAGTAACTGCGTATATGAAGACTTAAACCTATTCTGTAGCAGTTGCACTTACCAGAAAGATTGAAAATATGAACATGATAGGCGGGCAAGAACTCACAGAAGAAGATCGAGATTAGAATATCTTTTAGTATAGATTTTAATATGAGTCGAAGATTTAAAAATCAAGAATGTTTTGACATATTAAGCGATCATTTTCGGGTTGCCACACCTGTGAAAAATTTATAGTAGTTAGACATGTGTTTAAAACTTTTAAGATTCAAGTTAAGAGAATGAAACCCTAGCTAACCAAGTTGTACTTGATATGGTTGACTCTAATGTACAGATGGATATGGATTAATTATCTTCTTACTATGCTACCCTCGATTACTATAGAAAGACTATTAGGTTTGGTGACTTTAACAGTTGGTTTTGTCCAAAAAAGGGATTATAGGTTTAGAGACGAGCAAATTATATATTTTGAAAACTTAACAGCTATAGAAGAAAGGTTGTTTAGATCTCGCAGATACGGTAAGAGGCACAAGAGAAGAAACACTTAGTTTGAGAAGAAAAAAAAAGTATCATAATGAGAGATTCTCTAATGTATTCCTAAGGATTTACTAGGACTACCTTCAATATGAGAAATAGACTTCGGTATTGAGCTGACACCTGACATGCAAACTATATCATATGGCACCAACAGAGTTGAGAGAGCTAATTGAATAATTGACAAACCTACTGGATACAGGTTTTATCATACCGAGTGTTGCACCATAGGGTACACCAATATTGTTTGAAAAAAAAAGATGAGTCTTTAAGAATGTGGGTCAACTACAAATAACTAAATAAGATAATAATATACAACAAATATCCCTTGTCTTGTACAGATAACTTGTTTGATCAGTTACAAGGAGCCATTGATCTTTAATCTGGTTATCATCAGCTTAGAATAAGAAGGGAAGATATTTCGATGTTGCCTCTAGTACTCGGTACAAATACTATGAGTTACCTGCGATGTCCTTTAGATTGGCCAATGCTCCAATTGCATTAATGTATATAATGAATATGGTGTTCAAAGTTATTTTTTGAGAAAAAAAAATTCATAATTTTTACTTACTATATTCTGGTATATTCTTGTACCCAGGAAGAACACGAGAATTACTTGAAAAATATGCCAAAGACGTTGCAGGAAAATCAACATTTTTCCAAGTTCTTCAATTAGCTGGACTCGATGGTATTTAAAGGTAATGATAGTCTATAATTACGTATTTTAATCGCTTATTACAGTCAAATTTACTGCACTTTAGTTGATTTTGCGCTTTGATCGCTAGTGTTTTGCACTAACGGTGTGTTTTATGCCTTGTAGGAGTGATTCCGAGCTATATAGATATTATGAAATTAATTCAAGTGATTTTGAGCTTTGAAGTCTGATTAAAATCCCAAGGAATTAAGTTGGGATCGTATTTGAGGATCAATGGATGATAGAGCAACAAAATAAAGAATCGAGTAGGCATATTGTACACTGTCTAGTAAAATGCAAATAACTTTTTTCTCAGAACTCCATTTGGGTTTAACAATATATGGTTGGAAATCGAACTCAAAGAGCTACAACTTTCATGTTTACGTTTTCCAAATTCCAAACAAAACAGGGTGTAAAACGAGGTCGAAACCGCAACCGCGGACCTGAGGCGGGCTGAGGCAGTATACCTGCCATTTACCGCGTTTGTACCGCGGTCGGGCCGCGGCCGCGGCAGTCCAGACGTAAAATATTGTCCTTTTTCGCGTAAGAGAAGGTATAATTATTTGGGCCCGACCCTACTTGGTATATATACATGGAAAAATGGTATTTTTAAGTGGTTGGACAAATTTGAGACACATATTTGACCTAAGGAGGCAGAGACACAATAGGAGCAAGGCGAGGAATTCTTCTACGAGTTTTTCCTTCCTCTTCCTATTTTTCATTGTTGGTTATGACTTTTAGTATTGTAGTTTTACATACTATTATGAATAACTAATTTGTTATCTAGGGTTTTGATGGAACCTTTTGTAGGATAAATTCTTGTTATGTTTATATATAATTGAGCTGTAGTAGTTTCTCTATTTGTTCAACTATATTATTCTTGTGGTTAATTGAAGGGCCCCCAATTAGCTGTGCCTGTTAGTATGTATTACTCGGGAGAGAGTTCATATTTAGGTAGTTGTTGAACAACATCACTCCCGACGTATGTGAGGAATCAATAACCAAGGGTTTAAAGGTGGGATTAGGGATAACGAAACCTTGGGTGTGATCTAAGTGAGCTGTAATTATAGTCAGCTAGCGTAACTTGGGAGAGTATGTCTAGTAAATTGTCGTAATTACTCGGGAGAGAATTACAACATGCAGGGTGCTCATGATCGGTAGAGAATACTTAGGCGAAATTATAGAAGATATAGCCGGAAGGATTCCGACAATTGGGGAAATCATAACTCTAAATATCCTTAATCTTTTCTCTAACCCTTAGTATCTGTAGCTGTTAATTTACTATTTTAATTTGTTAGTTAATTAGTTAAATACAAAAATCTTAATATATATAAGTTAGGAACTGTTCAAGCTTGTCTTCTTGGTGATAGTGAACAGCTGTAGCTAGGCCTTAGTTTTCTGTGGGATTCGACTCCGGACTTTTAAACCGGATTATATTTGCAACGACCGCTTAGTCCTTTTATAAGGTATAGTTGGGCGTGATCAAATTTTGGCACCGTTGCCGGAGAACTAACTGTGTAGTTGTAGTTGTACATATTGCTAGGTTTCAAGTTTGAACATTTATTTTTTAGCATTTGATTTTTATTTTTGTTTTTTTATTTTTTTTACTTATTAATTTGAGAAACATGGCATCTTGGAATTATGAGAGTTTTGATATTGGTAATTCTACTTTTGATCCTTCTTATGCGTTTAGTGGAGGAAACAACTAGGGCAAAATTATTAAAATATTCACGAGAGCGAGTTATGTGCACCAACTCAATCTTATGTGTGGAATGTGTGCGATATGTGTGGTGGTCAAGATGGTCACTTTCATGGTTGTGCTTATATTTCTTATCTTCCCCCAACCCCTTACTTTGATGGTTCTTCTTTTTCTTGTGAAGTTAATAGGAACAAAGAACCCAGGTATGAGGACTTGAAAGAGATCGAGGATATGCTAAAGTGCCTTATGGAACAATATGATGAGATACAACTGCGGATACAAAGGCAAGGGGAAACTATTCACAACTTGGAGGCTCAAGCGAATAAATTAATTGAACCTTGTAAAGCGCAATAAGTTGACATTGTGGATAATAGCCAATATGAGTATGAATTGGCTGCAGAAATTGCCATTATACTGGAGGATTTAAAAAAAACACGAGGATGAGCTAGAGGAGGAGGTCAGAATAGAACACCAACAATCTATCCAACTAGAATTTGAGGATGCTGATGTTGAAGAAGTAATACTAGAGTCAACCAGGGACATTGAAGATACAAATTTAGTTGACTCTAGTGTGAATGATGTTGAGGATGTTGAAAGTCCTGAAGTTCATGTGTTTGAGCGCATTGGTCCACACTCCAAGAATTTTTCCACATTATGTTTGGATGATGATATGGAAATAGAGTCATCCGAGCCAATTGAAGAGTCAAGGAATGAGGAACAAGGTGCATATATTCTGGAATTCTTCTTGCCAGAAAGTCAGGATTACATACCTCATACAAAGACCAAGCAGTGCAGAATACTACATTATTTCCTTGGGCTAGTTAGATTCGTTCCACTGCCCCATGACCATAATCACAAGCTTGAATTCTTGGTGATAGTGAACAACTGTAGCTAAGCCTTAGTTCTCTATGGGATTCGACTCCGGACTTGTAAACCGGATTATATTTGCAACGACCGCTTAGTCCTTTTTATAAGGCATAATTGGGCGTGATCAAATTTTGGCGCCGCTGCTGGGGAGCATGATCATAGAGCATAATCAAAACTTGGGGTCTGATTCATAAGTGCAAAGTGAAGGCAGAAAGTGATTCGTGTCGTGTCGTGACGTTAAATCAAGCGCTTGTTGGGAGGCAACCCAACTTTACTACTTTCTTTTATTTTTTTATTTTTTATTTTTTTTTATTGTATTATTTTTGTAGTGTCGATTTTTGATTTTCTAGGAGCATGGAAAACAAAGCTATTGGAAGGATGCAACAACAAACAAGATGGTTGGAACTAAGTGTGAGGTACCCGAACGAAGGACCAAACTTGGGAGAAGTTTGAGTACCCCATGAGCTGATAATACTTCAGTCTTTGGCCTACCAAGGAGTTTCTTTTACCTGTTACGCTCCCTTTTTCTTGTGAAATCGGGTTTATGACATTTGGGAGACAACTCGTTCCCATTCGGGAATTGGGTTTTAAATTGAAGAGTCGCCACCTAATGATTAAAGTGCATTAGGACACTAGGAGGGGTTTGTTTTGAGTAACCAGAGATTGGGTAAGGGCTCGAAATTATCCCAGGGAGAAGGTGTTAGGCACCCCTCAGGATCCACTAGTGTGGTTCCCGGCCAAACTATTGTTGTGACTTAAGTGCAAATAACACATAGGCAAATAAAGGCTTCAAATAAGAGGGAATTTTCACGTAATGGTTACAAATAAACAAAAGTAAGAAAAAAGAACTAAAAAGAGTTGATATTCTTAAAAGAAATGGTTTAAAAAGATTTAAAAGAAATAAAGAAAATAAAGGGGGGGGGGGGGGTCCTAGGTTTATTAATAATATGGATCACCCCACACAACATCCGGTAATCACTCTTAGTGGGGGGCTACACGTGATGTTATCGCGTGGTCATGATATCCATATCTACCCTTTCCCGCCCCGTTAAGGTATTAAAGCGCGGAATGGTCTCATTTACTTACTGCATGCTATTACCCGCCCCAATCCTATAAGCCCCGGAGGTACTTGAGACTACTATTCCTAAAAGGGAGGAGAAGTCGGGTTTATTTGTGGTTTCAAAGGTAAAAATACTAAGGTGACAAGCAAAACATATATATAGCAAGTATGGGGAAACACATAAACAAATAAGGCTCAACACAGACCTCCTTAAATCAAAGAAAACATATAGTTTAGCATGTCTTACACGTATTGATTAGGGTCTGATTAAACTTAAAAGTTGGGGCAGACTGATTTATTGCATATTTCAAATAAAAAGCCCGAATCAGGCCTGCTGCTGGTTGTAGTTAATAAAATCTGATTCAGTTTATAAACTGTCCTATGGCTTGCCTAAGTGTCAGACGAAAACCTATAGGCATGATATCTACTGATTTCAGAAAAGATGAAGTATACAGATTTTAGAAAAGGTTGCCAGTGATTCATGACAGACAAGTTTTGACAAAAGATCATAAATTCTGCAGACATCAGACATTGTTGTTACTGGTTTTAGACTTATAAGCGAGTGAAACGTTTTAGACTTGGTTGATAGTTCCTATAGGCATGCTTTCTATGCATTGCTGATCTTAAAAAAAACCTTTTGGACATAATAATGAAAGTGCAGGGTCCCTATAGTCATGGTATCTAAATGAGAATGCTGAAGTTCCTATAGACGTGGTAACTAAATGAGAATGCAGAAAATATTATAGACATGGCGACTGTAAGCACGTGATTTTTGCCCTATATGAGAATTACTCCCAAAAAATTCAAAAATAAAATGATTTTTCTTTGGTGTACAATTTTGTGATATTTTGAAGAATTATTTGTATTTGTCTGTGCGTGTTTATTCGCTAAATTAATAAAAAATACAAAAATATGTCGCATTTTGCATGTAGAATTTAATTCTACAATTGTTAGTAATTAAAATTGTTTTACAAAAATTAAAAATTACAAAAATAGGCATCGTTTGCATTTTTAGCATTTAATGTCCAAATATACAATTTTATGCTTAATTAATACTTAATTGTGCGTTAATTGTTATTGGGAGTTAATTTGCGCCTTTATAACTTAATTTAGTTCTTAATAATAGTTTAAGTATTTTTATAATTTAGTTTTAGAAAAATAAAAGAAGAAAAGAGAGCGAAAATATAAAGAAAGTCGGAATTGGGCCTCTTCTTCAATTTCAAGCTATAGGCCCAAAAAATGGCTCAATCTTCCCTACGACCCAGTCCATTTCGAACTGGGTCGACCCAGTCCATTAACCCAACACCCCTTCTTCATTTTTGTCCAACACAAAACAAAACCAAAAAAAAATAAAAAATAAAATAAAAAGTGAATTATCACTATTAATAGTTTTATTTTTTGTTTTTTTATATATATAAAAAAAATCCGAAAATATTTTATTTTATTTATTATTTTTATTTTAAAAAATATATATATATTTATTTTAGTTTGTAATTTCGGAAATGATTTTAAAAAAATAAAAAATAAAAAAATAAAAAAATGTAAAAGAATGTAGAAAATTTTAAAAAAAAAGTAAAAAGTTTTAAAAAATTTAAAAGTAAAAGAAGGTTGGAATTAAAAAATAAATATAAAGATATCTGAAAATTTAAAAAATTTAAAGTAATTGAAAGTAGCATTTTTAAAAGAAAAAGAAAAGATAGTGGTTTATTTTTTAAAGAAAAGTTAAATAAAGTGAGATTCTCTTTTAAAAAAATAAAAAGTGGGATTTTAAATAAGATAAAGTAATTAAAGTTGGAATTTTAAAAATAAAAGTAAATAAAGGTGGGATTTCTTTTTCTAAAAAAATAAAAGCAATTTGTAAGTGGGATTTCTTTTAATTAAAAAAATAATAAAATAATAAAAAACAAATCTGAAAATTTCGAAAATTTTGCTATAAATAGAAGAGAAAATTTAGGAAGAAGGGTGGAAAAAAAGAGAGGAAAAACTAGATAGAGAGAAGAAAAAAAGAGGGGGCGGAGTGAGAAGTATACACCCGATATACATTCTGGATACACTGAATATACAGGGGCAGAATTCATTTTGGAGAGTTTTGAAGTTGAAAAAGAATAGTTACTGCTTCATTGCCTCGCTTAAGATCTGAAATAGTCAGAACCTTCCTACCTTTTACTTCTTCACTATACTTGGAGTCGTTTATAGTCTCTTGGGTTTTCTGCTATTCCTACTGTACTGGTTTGCGATGTTGCTGAATCTGCTGTTGCTGTGTTATTACTGCTGCTGACTTCTCCTTCTTTTGTTCTTGTACTGCTGTTTCCAGGTACACATTTGTACAATCTCGGCTTGAAGCAAAAAATGAAATATTAATCAGGCTTTGTTCCTGTTGAATTCCTCCTGTTTAGATTTGTGGTTGAATATAATTTTTCTTTCTTCGTATAAAGATGTAGTTGAATGATTAATGAATAATGAGGTTGCATATGTATACTTTCTTCATCTAATAATGTTAGTTTAAATTACGGAGAATAATTAATCTGTTTTGATATTATGGTCAATCTCATGTTCTAGTATTATTGAATAACAGAATATAAAATGAAAGCAGTTTTTCTTTGTACAAACTCGATCGCAATTTTCCATTCGCATTAGCCGTAAACTAATAACTAATAAGTTACGTTTTTCAGCATGTAAATAATTAAGAGATTTTCTTTTATTTTAGAGACGAACTTAATAGAAAATATAGTCATTGTAGGTTTATCCTTTAAAAATAAAAATGAGACGAGCCTCGCCAAATAAAACGTATAGATTGCGGGGCCCTCACAAAATGTATGGTTTAATTAGAATTCGGAAGGACCGTTTAGCGAATTTCACGGTCTTCCCCAAAATAATAACGCGATAGTCTCTTTAGGCGCGTGTTTAATATTTTACTTTCTTAAGCCTGGGTGTGCATTTCATGCGACCCGAATCCAAATCCCAAAACATCAAATAAAACGTGTTCCGGATTGTGGGTGCATTTCATGTAACGCAGTCCAAAGACGTGTTTTAAGCGATGTTCATATTTCTTTTAAAAACAATAATAATAAAGCGGTTAAAATATAAAATTTGCACATAAGTTCATATTTGTATAAAATCAGATAATCAAGCCGAATATAATAGTTGAGCGACCGTGCTAGAACCACGGAACTCGGGAATGCCTAACACCTTCTCCCGGGTTAACAGAATTCCTTATCCGGATTTCTGGTACGCAGATTGTAATATGGAGTCATTCTTTTCCTCGATTCGGGATTAAAATTGGTGACTTGGGACACCCTAAATCTCCCAAGTGGCGACTCTGAAATAAATAAACCAATCCCGTCTCGATTGTCCTTTAATTGGAAAAACTCCCACGCACCCTCGCAGGTGCGGAAAAAGGAGGTGTGACAGCTCTGGCGACTCTGCTGGGGAAGAAACCCAGAACCACTGGTTCAGGGTTCAAGAATTCGAGCTTAAAATAATTGTTATAGTTGGCTTTATTTATTATCTGATTTTTTTTACATGATATATGCCCAATGTGCTAAATGACACTTTTACCGCTTTAATATTATTTGAATTATGAATATATACAACTGCTACGAAACCCCCTTCTTTCTGAGTCTTCTAAATTTATGGTGCACACGTGCGCGTGGCCCACCTTTCTGTTAAAGTCATACCAAATAAGACGAAGTTGGGACAAGTAACTAGGCCGGGTAGACTTTCGTGCTCCCGGTACGTTGCCCCCTCTTCGGCTCAAACTGTCCGTTTGGGTAAGCCAGGGCTAGATCAATATGCCTCAGGTTTTTTCACTTAGAATAACTCAGCTTCATGCCGGATCCCTAGTAGGAGCGATTGTTTGCATCACGTGCATTTGACTTTGGAGACTCAACACAGGGGTTGGGTCTGTCTAGGACAGGTGTACCAAAAAAAATTGACCATCCTGATGCATCTTACTTGCTGCTACTTGCGCATTTATTTGATCCGGATTTGTGTGTTGACTGACTTTTGAATATCATGAATAATATTTTAAAATTGAAAAAAAGAAAATAGCGGTTAGGGAATTGACTGTTTATTTTTGGAAAAAAAAAACCAATGCCCAAATAACTGTCAAAACTCTGCCGAAATTTTGAGAAAATGAAAAAAAAAATGTTTTATTAGTTTGTTTTATTAAAAGCAAAAGAAAAATAGAAAATGAAAAAAAAGAGTCTTATTTTTAAAAATGGTTTTTTTTATTTTATTTGCTTATGAAAATGCAAAAAAAATAAAAAAATAAAAAAAAGGTCTTTCATTATTTGTCGCAAATATATATATATATATATATATATATATATATATATATATATATATATATATATATATATAAATCCGAAAAGTTTTTTTTATTTCCAAAAGATATATATATCTTTATTTGTTGCAAAGAGTATTTGTCTTGCCAAGAAAATTCAAAATAAAATTCCAAAAAAATATGTCTTGCAAAAAATAATATAAATATCTTTATTTTCCATTGTTGATAAAACAAAAATAATAAAAATGTTTTCTTTTAGTAAAAAAAAAATCCGAAAATATTTTGATTCCTCTTTCAAAATTGAAAAGAAAATTCAAAATTCAAAAATATTTTTAGAAGCATTTCTTTTATCAAAAGTAAAATTCCAAAAATATTTTTTTTCTTTAGAATAAAAAAAAAGACAAATGGAATTCGAAAAAAAAACTTCCTTTTACTTTTGAAATTTTCAAAGTTCAAATCAAAAGAAAAGGAATTTTTACGAGTTTTTCTTTTAAAAAGAAATCAATCAAAAAAAAAATATTTATACTTCCTTTGAGCAGTTCTTTCACAGTTCCAATAAAAAAAAAAATATTAGTTCAATTACTTATTCACGAGGCCCGAACTACGCGGGTTTGATTCTCACTGGATGTGAGATACGTAGGCACCCCTCATCGGGTCCAACCCCCTTTTTTTGCTAAAATAGCCAAAAACCAATAAATAAATAAAAAACGTGTCAAAATTTTAATTTTGTCATAAATAAGTCGGGCAGTGTCCAGCCTCCCATTTGCTAAAAAAAATAGCCAAAAAAAATATGTCTAATTTTAATTTTGTCATAAAGAAATCGGGTGACGCTGTTTTATCAAGACATAGCCGAATGTTCCCGAAAAGGACGCCGGAAGGCTGACTTTGCATAAACAGCCACTTTTTGGGTCATGTGTAGGATTTTGGTTCAGTTGACCCACACGGCCTTAAAAAAAAAAATCTTCGTCCCCGAGGCGCTGAAGGGCCGTGTTTGCAACACCCGGTTTTTATTGTAATTTGAAAAAAAAAACAAAGAGTCAACGGTTAGGTGAATACCATTTGGATTTTTGGTCAAAATAAGCCGACCCAGCTTTGACCACGTCTTAAACCGTTCTTGCCAAAATAACCCTAGAGTATCTTTCAATTATTGAAAGGCTATTTTCGTAAAAGAATGAACAAGTTTGTAAAGTGTCGTAAAATAATACTCTCCGGCCTCAAAATTTGGAAGGGGCCACATTTGAAAAATAACCGTTTGGTTGTCTTTGTCAAACGGGAAAAGAAGCTGGTCGTTTATTTTTGGAGTTTGTAAATCTTTTAATTAGAATATGTGGGTTGTTTGATTTTCGAGTTTGTAGGTCATCTTCAAACCTTTGAAACCCAGTTTTGTTTAATATGAAAATTGAAAAAAAAATGATTAGTATTGTTTATCTTTTATTGGTCCGAACTACGCAAGGTCTGATTCATGCGGGGTCATGATACGTAGGCAATCTCCATAAGATTCGACCACAACAAAAAAAAATGAAAAAAAGCAAAAAAAAAAGAGAATGAAAAAGAAAAAATGGAAAAAAAAGATTGAAAAAGAAAAAGAAAAAAAATGAAAAGAAAAATCGAAAAAAAAGAAAAGAAAAAAAATGTTGTTAATAATGGGGACCAACGGAGTCCATTCTAACCTGTTTCGCTTTGAATCACAAAGAAAGTTAAGGTGGTTGGTTTGTGGTAAGCCGGAAATACAAGACCGAGAAGCACACTTTGTGGGGATCAGGCATGATAACAGAAGCACTCGAATCCTATTGGGACTTGTTGACTAAGGTTGATGATATCGAAGTTGGAAATGGTCTGGACAATACTGATGCAAAGCTCAGTGGCTAAAGATGCCAATTTTGATAAAATGGGAGGACGCTCCGTTCCTTGGTTAGCAAGAGAGAAGCTGGTGGTGTCTTATTTTGTTGTCATTTCTGTTGTCCGGATTATTCTTAGGGTTGTAATCCGAATATTATCTTGTGTCAAACCTTCTTATCTTTCCATTTTTGTCGTATCAGTTTGTTTAAGTCTCGTTAATGTTGTGTTAAGATTTTATTCTGGTTGTTTTGTTTGTTTTTCTAACCATTTCGCCGGAAGTCTAATACAAAAGCCGGTCTTTTATTATTTCCAGTCATCTTTTTATTTAGTCCTTTTGTCATTTTCGTTCAATACCGATTCTAGGGACATGACATGCGCATACAGTTTGGGCCTGGTCTATAAAGTTAATCATAAAACCCTGGGGAGGTGATCAAAGCATTTAAAGGAAATAAGAACGGTTTGAGATTATTTGAAGCCCGAGTCATATGGAACTGGGGCAAGTAAAACATAAAGAAAATCGTTAAATGCAAGATTCGCCAAATTGGCATGAGGGTCGTGCATGAGAGTGAGAGTGTCGCCCAGCAGTGCTTTAGAAATGACAAATGAAAAAGCAAGTGTTTAACATAATTGTCAAGTCCAGCACCATCGGAAGAGACTATAAATCTATGTTCAATTGTGTTGTTTGCACTTGGCATGTTTTGAAGACTGGAATGACGAAGGCATTTTATTCTGCTACCTAAACACTTTATCCTTCGTTACCCCTTTTGAGCCTTATATATTTTCTTTCATACCCCTCGTTCGGAATCAATAGCAACGACTAGGAAATACGAGCCTGGAAGGTAAAGAAAAAATCAAAAAAAAAAAAAAACACAAAAACAAAAGAAAGTCAGAAGAAAACAGAGGAATTGGGAACTACGTTTGACCTGATTCCTCAAAGAGGATACGTAGGCGCTTCACGGCTCGGTCATAGTTTTGAAAAAAATGAAAAAAAAAACCAATCAATTAAAATAACCCCAAGCAAGAAACTGGGGCAAATGTTGCATTTGTTGTAAATAAATCTAATTCCGAAGGTTGTAACTAATAACCCAAAAATTAATGCATTTTTGAGCCTTTAATACCTTTTTTTTTCTAGCCCTATCCAAAACCCACATTACGGTTCAAAGAAAGACCTTCTGATCAGTCTTCAAAAGATTTCAAGTCAGACAAATGAGAGTCTCACCGGTGAGCATAACATTTTGTTCCACAGCAGAAAGGACTCTAATCTCCAACAGAAAGAGTCATACCGGCAACACTCCAAAACCCCAGCTGAAAAGTGATACAAATGAGAGAGTCTTATCAGTGAAAACCTTCACATGCACCATAAGGTGATGAAAGTTGAGAGAAAAACCCAAAATGAGAGAGGCTTGATAGTGAAAACCCTTCGGGCACTACAAGTCGAATAAGATTAAGAATCAGATGGGGAATTGCCAATTGAAGATCTTGAAAGATGATTGACGAAGGATAGGCCACATAGGCATGTCATGACCATTAGAGTCGGTGTCTGCGTTTGATAGGGTTTTATTTATAGTTTCTTTTGTTAAAGAGTCATCTTTTTCCGTTGTCTTTTATTCTGTTCCCTTTTATCTTTTCCTTTCATAGAAAAATTCCCCAGTAGAGTCTGTTTGGTCAGAACCAGTGGGAAATGATTTCAAAATAGGCCATCAGCTTTCCAAGATAGGATATGACTAATACATCCAAGTGATATAGTCAGGAAGGAACAAGCGCGAGGCCAGTGTCAAGAAAGATATCCCCAGCAAAAGGATTGACGAGTGTCAAGAGGGATATCCTTGCCGAAATCAAAGGTTATTAAACCTCAAGACCAGAGCCCATGGACAAAACAAGAAAAACAATAAGCATGATTTGGGAAATTCATGCGAGACTAAAAGGTCGGGAAAATGCAAGTTTCCAAGCCATGCCACGAAAGAAGAGGGATATCCCCAGCAGAAAAGGATTATCCCCAGCAAATAATATCATCCCCAACAAGTTGTGGAACGCAGAGCAAGGAAGGGAAAAGGGAAAACCATCCCAGTGGGAGTATCACAACCAACCACCGCGTTTTAAACTAACAAATTTTGTTTAAATTGAAACAGGTAAAGGAAGTGGCATTGATGACAAAAATACAGGCCATAAGGGAGACTGTCAAACTGGGGCAGAAAATTTTCCTTTCATTTGGAAATTTTTCTGGAAGTCAGATACCCATTTAGGGTAAAATGAATATAGCACCAGTCTCAAGGGAAGTGGTCTTTGAACCAGTTTTACCCCCAGCATAACAAGTTTTAATAAAAGAAGTTGTTCCCCAGCAGACAGAACAAAGGGATGACATTTGTGCTCATAAGAGCAAAAACCATTATCATCCCCAGCAGCTTCCAGAAGAATGATGCATCAATTTAAAGGGATAAAATTCCCCAGCAGCATTATCCTCAACAACGTTATCCCAAGAAGATAACACTTTTATCCCCAGCAGTGTTGAGAGAAAATAAATTCTGAAAAAAAAAATTGAATTTGAAGGAGGGGAAGAAAGGAGACTCCCATAGTGGTATTATCCCCAGCAAGCAAGAACAAAGCAGAGCGGAGGATGAAAAATTGAAGAAGAAATCAGGCGTCCACCTGGAGAACAAGGAAGAGAAATGGAAGTATTAGCAGTCAGGCGTCCACCTGGAGAACAAGGAAGAACAGTTGAAGTATCAACAATCAGGCATCCACCTAGAGAACAAGGAAGAACAGTTGAAATATCAGAAGTCAGGCGTCCACCTGGAGAACAAGGAAAAGCACCAAAACTGGGGCAGAAGATTTTCTGCCATTGTCGAAAATTTTCTCGGAAGAACGAGGAAATCAATTCAAGTTTTAAGAGATAGCAAGACAACACGATTCGAAGAAAAACAGTCGGAGGTAAGACAATTCCAAGATTTTGAAAATGGGATCATCCGCCCTCGAATAGGATATTTTGGGTTCATCCGCCCTCGAATAGGATATTTTGGGTTCATCCGCCCTCGAATAGGATATTTTGGGTTCATCCGCCCTCGAATAGGATATTTGGGTTCATCCGCCCTCGAATAGGATATTTTGGGTTCATCCGCCCTCGAATAGGATATTTTGGGTTCATCCGCCCTCGAATAGGATATTCTGGGTTCATCCGCCCTCGAATAGGATATTCTGGGTTCATCCGCCCTCGAATAGGATATTCTGGGTTCATCCGCCCTCGAATAGGATATTCTGGGTTCATCCGCCCTCGAATAGGATATTCTGGGTTCATCCGCCCTCGAATAGGATATTTTGGGTTCATCCGCCCTCGAATAGGATATTTTGGGTTCATCCGCCCTCGAATAGGATATTTTGGGTTCATCCGCCCTCGAATAGGATATTTTGGGTTCATCCGCCCTCGAATAGGATATTTCGGGTTCATCCGCCCTCGAATAGGATTTTATTTTTTAAAGTTGTTGAAATCAGGAGCCCCCTCTGAAGAACAGAATGGCGATGTATTGGTTGAAGAGAGGAATGACATTCATTTTTAAAGTTGTTGTTGAAGTTGGGAGCCTGCCCATAGAACAGAGGCATACATTTCAGTCTTTAATTTTCAAGCATTGAACTTGGGAGCCCGCCCAGATAACAGAGGCATACATTTCAAGTCTTTAATTTTCAAGTATTAAAATTGGGAGCCCGCCCAGATAACAGAGGCATACATTTCAAAATCAAGTCAGAGGACAATAAAACAGAGGGTTACAATAGGAATCCCCAGCAGGAAACAATAAAATTCCCCGGCACAGGGAAACAGAAGGTTGCAACAAGAGGTCACAGTACAAACTCAAGTACATGTGTCAAAAGAAGTAAAGCACCGAAAGAAATGCAAGCAGACAAGGAAGCAAGGCAACAAAAACAAATTGTACTCTAGCCTAGCTTCTTGTTTTTTTTAAGCACGGTGTAACAAGGAGATCGGTAAGCAGTAGTAATAACATGCAACAACAGTAACATTGCAGTCCAACGGTAGTCCCAGCTACCAAAATTTCTCGAACTACATTGACCTGATTCCTGTTTAGCCCAGGATATGTAGGAAACCTTTGAAGCAAAGGTTCGGTCAAATCTTTTTCAAAAAATGCTTCAACGGAGTACTCGGATGGGCAAAAATCGCTCGCTTTATCTTTGCACGAAAACCCTTCGTGTCTCCGGGCAAAGAGGGGCAGCTGTAAGCACGTGATTTTTGCCCTATATGAGAATTACTCCCAAAAAATTCAAAAATAAAATGATTTTTCTTTGGTGTACAATTTTGTGATATTTTGAAGAATTATTTGTATTTGTCTGTGCGTGTTTATTCGCTAAATTAATAAAAAATACAAAAATATGTCGCATTTTGCATGTAGAATTTAATTCTACAATTGTTAGTAATTAAAATTGTTTTACAAAAATTAAAAATTACAAAAATAGGCATCGTTTGCATTTTTAGCATTTAATGTCCAAATATACAATTTTATGCTTAATTAATACTTAATTGTGCGTTAATTGTTATTGGGAGTTAATTTGCGCCTTTATAACTTAATTTAGTTCTTAATAATAGTTTAAGTATTTTTATAATTTAGTTTTAGAAAAATAAAAGAAGAAAAGAGAGCGAAAATATAAAGAAAGTCGGAATTGGGCCTCTTCTTCAATTTCAAGCTATAGGCCCAAAAAATGGCTCAATCTTCCCTACGACCCAGTCCATTTCGAACTGGGTCGACCCAGTCCATTAACCCAACACCCCTTCTTCATTTTTGTCCAACACAAAACAAAACCAAAAAAAAATAAAAAATAAAATAAAAAGTGAATTATCACTATTAATAGTTTTATTTTTTGTTTTTTTATATATATAAAAAAAATCCGAAAATATTTTATTTTATTTATTATTTTTATTTTAAAAAATATATATATATTTATTTTAGTTTGTATATATATATATATATATATATATAGTAATTTCGGAAATGATTTTAAAAAAATAAAAAATAAAAAAATAAAAAAATGTAAAAGAATGTAGAAAATTTAAAAAAAAAGTAAAAAGTTTTAAAAAATTTAAAAGTAAAAGAAGGTTGGAATTAAAAAATAAATATAAAGATATCTGAAAATTTAAAAAATTTAAAGTAATTGAAAGTAGCATTTTTAAAAGAAAAAGAAAAGATAGTGGTTTATTTTTTAAAGAAAAGTTAAATAAAGTGAGATTCTCTTTTAAAAAAATAAAAAATGGGATTTTAAATAAGATAAAGTAATTAAAGTTGGAATTTTAAAAATAAAAGTAAATAAAGGTGGGATTTCTTTTTCTAAAAAAATAAAAGCAATTTGTAAGTGGGATTTCTTTTAATTAAAAAAATAATAAAATAATAAAAAACAAATCTGAAAATTTCGAAAATTTTGCTATAAATAGAAGAGAAAATTTAGGAAGAAGGGTGGAAAAAAAGAGAGGAAAAACTAGATAGAGAGAAGAAAAAAGAGGGGGCGGAGTGAGAAGTATACACCCGATATACATTCTGGATACACTGAATATACAGGGGCAGAATTCATTTTGGAGAGTTTTGAAGTTGAAAAAGAATAGTTACTGCTTCATTGCCTCGCTTAAGATCTGAAATAGTCAGAACCTTCCTACCTTTTACTTCTTCACTATACTTGGAGTCGTTTATAGTCTCTTGGGTTTTCTGCTATTCCTACTGTACTGGTTTGCGATGTTGCTGAATCTGCTGTTGCTGTGTTATTACTGCTGCTGACTTCTCCTTCTTTTGTTCTTGTACTGCTGTTTCCAGGTACACATTTGTACAATCTCGGCTTGAAGCAAAAAATGAAATATTAATCAGGCTTTGTTCCTGTTGAATTCCTCCTGTTTAGATTTGTGGTTGAATATAATTTTTCTTTCTTCGTATAAAGATGTAGTTGAATGATTAATGAATAATGAGGTTGCATATGTATACTTTCTTCATCTAATAATGTTAGTTTAAATTACGGAGAATAATTAATCTGTTTTGATATTATGGTCAATCTCATGTTCTAGTATTATTGAATAACAGAATATAAAATGAAAGCAGTTTTTCTTTGTACAAACTCGATCGCAATTTTCCATTCGCATTAGCCGTAAACTAATAACTAATAAGTTACGTTTTTCAGCATGTAAATAATTAAGAGATTTTCTTTTATTTTAGAGACGAACTTAATAGAAAATATAGTCATTGTAGGTTTATCCTTTAAAAATAAAAATGAGACGAGCCTCGCCAAATAAAACGTATAGATTGCGGGGCCCTCACAAAATGTATGGTTTAATTAGAATTCGGAAGGACCGTTTAGCGAATTTCACGGTCTTCCCCAAAATAATAACGCGATAGTCTCTTTAGGCGCGTGTTTAATATTTTACTTTCTTAAGCCTGGGTGTGCATTTCATGCGACCCGAATCCAAATCCCAAAACATCAAATAAAACGTGTTCCGGATTGTGGGTGCATTTCATGTAACGCAGTCCAAAGACGTGTTTTAAGCGATGTTCATATTTCTTTTAAAAACAATAATAATAAAGCGGTTAAAATATAAAATTTGCACATAAGTTCATATTTGTATAAAATCAGATAATCAAGCCGAATATAATAGTTGAGCGACCGTGCTAGAACCACGGAACTCGGGAATGCCTAACACCTTCTCCCGGGTTAACAGAATTCCTTATCCGGATTTCTGGTACGCAGATTGTAATATGGAGTCATTCTTTTCCTCGATTCGGGATTAAAATTGGTGACTTGGGACACCCTAAATCTCCCAAGTGGCGACTCTGAAATAAATAAACCAATCCCGTCTCGATTGTCCTTTAATTGGAAAAACTCCCACGCACCCTCGCGGGTGCGGAAAAAGGAGGTGTGACAGCCGGGCCCTCACAAAATATATGTATTAAATACTTAGATTCCGAAATCTTATAGGCATGGTAGCTATATGAAAAATGCAGAAATCTTATAGGCAAGTTATTTACCCTTTTTTTACATGCATGGTTACCCTTCCCTTTTTACTAACCATCCCCAAAAGTTATTACAAGTTATTACAGTCCAAATAAAATAAAGAAAAATACATCAGAAATTGAAAATTACAACCAAGGAGAACCTGATTCAGACTTATCAAGTAAACCAACTCCAAAGATCATGTTTCAGAGCCTTTCTCCCACTTGGGTGTGTTATAGTTCCCTAAGAGTTTCATAAGAACTCCGGGAATACTTACACCCAAATGTATCACCATATAAATCCAAAGTGCAGTGTGGAAGGGCCAGCCCTCAGTGTCCAAGTTCAGAGGAAACTCAAGGTCCCAAGGCAAGGCTCACAAGAGGGGGGCAGAACTTAGGAACTAAGAGAGAGTGTAAGTGTAGAATTCTGAAAAGGGGAAAGGGAAAGAGAAACAACACACATAGGGATATAAGGAATGGGGAGTTGCAAGAGGTAAAAAGCAGGCTAGTGGGCATAACCCAACAATGGGAGATGCTGGTACACCCGTAAGCCTACTGTAACATATTGTTTAGAGGTTAGGATCCCCTAAGGGATCAAGTTCAATCCATAGACAATAACTTGTATATTGCCATGTTTTAAACTGTAACTCAAAGCACATAAAGGGAAATAGGGAATAGGATTCATAGAAGAAACAAGCAAAAAGGAATCAACATGCTAGTTTAAGTATTTAACTCTGCAGAAGTAGTAAAGTAGACATAGATGCAAAAAGCTGTAAGTAAACACATTGTGGGGATGCTGAAATTTAAAATTAGGACATACCAGTTTCAAAGAAATAAGTAGAGAAAATGCAGTAGTATGGTAAAAATCTCAGTGCAGACAAGAATAGAGAGTTCAATTATGTGAGTAAGAGTTCAGAAGAGATTGTGAATTGTGAAGCCTGTCGTGTAGTGAAGAAAGGTCATGCCCTTTTATAGTGTAAAAAATCAGGCAGAAATAAGGCAAGAAAAATAGTTAAGGAACTGATTGTCAATCAATTACATAAGGCTTCCCTTAATTAAGGGATTCAGATTCAAACGGGTGAAAACCATTTAAGGAAAGAAATTGAGTAAGCACTTTGTGCAAAGTAGGCAATTAGGGGTGAATACATAAAAGTTATTTAAGGACAGGGTTTTTGAAATACACGGTTTGTGTGAATAAGGTAAGAAGATCAATTAACAGCCAGTAAATCACAAGGTCTGAGATTTGGTATGAATGAACCAAGTCAGAAAAGATGGAGAAGGATTTTACTTAAGGGAAATCAGCAAACAATGGAAAGGAAATCAATTAGACCTATATTCAGAGGGAAGTAGGAACTAATCACAAATTCAAAAGCTACTTTAAAGAGAAGTCTACCATATTTAAGGAGCATACGAACATGTCAAGCATGAAGGAAGACTGTAGTGTTATTGTAAAGTCAGTAGAAAATTCAGTATAGAAAAGTTTAGTAAAAGGTCAAAGTCATATGAAAGCAAGGAATGGGTCTAAACCTTAAGTTCAATCAAATCACATAATCAAGCTTGGCGGAACCCCCAAATTCTAGGGTTTCCACATTGAATCAAGTACAGAGATGCGAAGGCAAGTAGTTGAAACAGGCTCAGAGGTTTCAGAGTTGAAAACCTCTTGCATGCTTCTTTCATCAACAAAAACCCATGAGAAAAACATGATAGCAAAGTAACATGAGGAACACAGTAGAAGCACTCAAAAGAAAAACACTGATAAGAACAGTAAAAGAAACATGCTTAAGAGATTTTTCAGAAGAAACTTAAACAGGGCTTGATAGAAGGAAAATAAGGAAACATAAGAACTTAGCAAAAAAATACAGTAGGAGAAACATGCTGGAACATAGTAGAAGAAAAAAATATAATAACACAGTAGAAAAGCATATGAGAGCATAATATGGAAAACATGGTATAAGAACATACAAGCATGGAGTATATAAAACTCAGTAAAAGAACATACAAGAACGAAGTGTAAAAACTCAGTAGAAGAACATACAAGGTAGAAGAAAACATAAGAACACAGTAGAGGCAAATAAACACAAAAGACAAAGGAGAGAAAGTCAGAGAAACACTTAAACATTTTAGAAAACCCTAGATCGAAAACGAAGCGGTTTTGAAAGTAAATTTTGAAAGAAAAGTTAGGGAAATCGTTTAAAAACTCAAGGAGAGCATAGATACACAACAGATCTAAGGAAAATGGAGAAAACCTCGAAGGGTTAGGGTTTCAAAAGAACCCTAGAAGTGAGATAGGCTTTGAAAGGTCACCGATCTGAGTCGGAGAGGTCAGAATCAGGCTCAAACCACCATGGTACGCTGGAGTAAAGCTGGAGATGGCCGTGGAACCTTGAATCGACAGAGGTATGGGTGCAAAACTCCGAGGCCAGGCCTCGGATCTTCAGGTATCAGGCATGTGGAAGCAAGAGAATGTGAGTATAAGACTCCCAAAGCCTGAGAAGCCATGGATTCCGGTGGGTTTCAAGGTGGAGGTGGTGGTAAGAGGCGGTTAGGGTTTGGGATTGTTAGAGAGAGTTTGAGAGTTCAGAGGCGGCTGGTTAGGTGAACTGATTTAGGGTTAAGGGGTGTTGGTAGATTAAAAAGGGAAAGGAGAGTTTGTGGCCGTTGATCATTTTGATCAACGACCTGGATTTAATGGGGGGCCGGACGGGTTAAACTTAATTGGATCAGGGGCGGGTAGTTTAGGAATTGGGCCGGTCCATTTGAAATTAAAATTGGGGTTAATTGGGGGGTTGATTTGGGCTAAAATTTAAATAGGTAGGGCTAGTATTTAAATAGCCACTTTTTCCTTTTTATTTTATAAAAAATAGTAAAATGATTTCTGGAAACAAATTAAAGATACCAAATCGATTAATAATATGTAAATATTAAATTACAAATACTGGAATCAAATTTATAATTATAAACACAATTAAATCTTAAAATAGACTAAAATTGCAATTATATGCAATTTAACTTTAAAATGCTAAATAAATTTGTAAAAAATGTGCAAAAATTACCTTAGCTATATTTTGGTATAAATATGAGAATTCAATAAAGGAGTTACCAAAAATGATAATTTGGATAATAATTATTGGTTTTTTTTCTTGATAAAATAAGACGATAAATTGATTTAATAATCTTTTAAAAATTGGAAAAATAATAAAACACTTGGACATGCTTATATATGCATACGTATGCTATTTTGAAAGTATTTTGCATATGAAAAATATATAGGTAAAAAATTGGGTATCAGCTGCCCCTCTTTACCCGAGAAGGATAAAAGAGTTATCGGGTAAAAATATGATGGCCAATTTTGACCGAACAGAATGGTTTAAAGAATTTGATCGAGCTCTGGCTCCTGAGTTGCCCACATATCCCTGGTCTTACAGGAATCAGGCCATATGTAGTCCAGGATTTGTCGGCAGAATATGCCGATGGAGGTTTTCCAAGAACGGATGCAATGTTTAGGTTGGGCTGGATGGTTAAGGCCTAATGGGGTTGCGGGAACTGGAGTGGGATCGCTCTTGCTAAGACAACCGTTGTTCGCCAGTTTACCTGCTAATAAACAATGTATTGTGCGGAAATTTAAACATGATGCAAGTTCCCATCGGACCATGAATGTTGTCTTCGGACGGTTAGGATGACGTCCTCAGACCATGACGTCCTGGGCCATGAAGCGTATAATAAGGATTTGCGGGCCATGAAATGGTGCTCTCGGGCTATGAGAATGATGCCTCCAAACTATGACGCCTTTGAATAATGATATGCAAATGATAAAAGGGTCCTCAGGCCATGACATGGCGTTCTCGGGCTATGAAAATGGTGCCTCCGAACAATGACACCTTCAGATGATTTGGCGATCTTTCAGCCTATGAGATGCAGTAGGTGGCGATCTTTCAGCCAATGCAAGATATAAATAAGGTGACGATCTTTCAGCCAGTGCAAATGTAAATAAGGTAGCGATCTTTCAGCTAGTGCAAATATAAATAAAGTGGCGATCTTTCAGCCGATGCAAGATGTAAATGAAGTGGCGATCTTTCAGCCGATGAAAGATATAAATGAGTTGGCGATCTTTCAGTCATGCAAGGTGTAAATGAAGTGGTGATCTTTCAGCCATGCAAGATATAAATGAAGTGGCGATCTTTCAGCTATGCAAGATGGAGGTAGAGCTTAACCTCGGAATGTAGAATGGTAGCCTTATGCAATGCAGAGAATGCAGATGGAGGTAGAGCTTAACCTCGGAAGGCAGAATGGTAGCCTTTGCAATGCAGAGAATGCAGATGGAGGTAGAGCTTAACCTCGGAAGGCAGAATAGTAGCCTTATGCAATGCAGAGAATGCAGATGGAGACAGAGCTTAGTCTCGAAAGACAGAATGGTAGCCTTATGCAATGCAAAGAATGCAGATAGAGGTAGAGCTTAACCTCGGAAGGAAGAATGGTAGCCTTATACTATGCAGAGAATGTAGATGAAGACAAAGTTTAGTCTCGGAAGGCAGAATGGTAGCCTTATGCAATGCTGAGAATGCAGATGGAGGTAGAGCTTAACCTCGGAAGGCAGAATGGTAGCCTTATGCAATGCAGAGAATGTAGATGGAGGTAGATCTTAACCTCGGAAGGCAGAATGGTAGCCTTATGCAAGAAGTAAAAATGGCAAATGGCAATAGGGTATTCTTAGCTGATAGCAGATTGTGGTATCTTGATTGTTGGGGATATTGTGCCTGCTGGGGACACTGTTGTGCGGATAGCAGTTACGAGCAAGTGCAATGGTTCGAAGAGTTGTATTCCTGAGCTTTGTTAGTGAACATATAGTATATTTGATGATTTTGCAACTCAAGTGCCTGCATCCAAAGAAAAATCGTGAGTTTGTAAAGGGGGAAAGGTTAGTTCGCATCCCCGCTGGCTTTGTTTGACATGCTCGGCTTTGATCTGGTGATACTGTACATATCATCAGGGTAGCGTTGATAAACAAGGCAATTTTAGTAATAAACATGCATGATTTAGTAAAAGTATAACATAAGTGCATAATTAAGAATACTTTTCTTTAGATGAACCGACGACTGCGACGTGGTTCAAGACATTGCAACTTCTCTTGCTCCGGAATTTTGAGGGTCCTCCTCAAAATTCTGCCCCAGTTTACTGGGCTGTTGCTTCTGATGGCTGTTAATGATAAATGGCTGGAATCAATTTCAGAATTTTGAGGGACCTCCTCAAAATTCTGCCCCAGTTTCCAATAGCGGGGGAAATGGAAATTTTATTGAATTGTGACCGAACCCATAGGGCTGCCTACGTATCCCCTCTTAAATGGGAATCAGATCAGGCGTAGTTCAAATTACATCATATAAGGAAAGCCTAAAGATTACACATAGTATTGCTTGACTGCATCTGAATTGATCGGCTTTGGCCAAACTTCTTCGTCCATTTCTGCAAGTATTAGGTAGTGCATATCCTTTGATTTCTTTCTGAGTCACGTAGATAATGTCAAATTCACTTAACAGGATTTGCCACTTGGCCAGCTTACCAGTGGGCATGAGCTTCTGAAAGATGTACTTCAAGGGATCCATTCTTGATATGATATATATAGTATAGGCATAGAAGTAGTGCCTCAACTTCTGAGCTACCCAAGTGAAAGCACAACAGGTGCGCTCTAACAGAGAATACCGAGCCTCATATGGGGTGAACTTCTTACTGAGGTAATAGATGGCCTGCTCCTTCCTCCCTGTTTCATTATGCTGCCCCAGAACACAACCGAACGCTCCATCCAATACTGCAAGGTAGAGTAATAGAGGTCTACCCAGCTTAGGCGGAACTAAGACTGGTGGTGTTGATAGGTACTCCTTGATTCTGCCGAAAGCTTTTTGGCAATCATCAGTCCATGTGGTAGCGGCGTCCTTCTTTAACATCTTAAGGATCAACTCACAGATGACTGTAAATTGTGCTATGAACAGGCTGATGTAGTTAAGTCTTCCTAGGAAACTCATTACGTCCTTCTTGTTCTTTGGCGGTGGCAGTTCTTGAATAGCTTTAACCTTAGATGGATCCATCTCTATCCCTCGGTGACTCACAATGAACCCAAGTAGTTTTCCGGCAGGAACCCCAAATGCACATTTTGCAGGATTCAGTTTCAGATTGTATCTTCTCTGTCTGTTGAAGAACTTCCTCAAATCCTCCATGTGGTCAGTGGCTTTCTTGGAATTTATAATGACATCATCTACATACACCTCAATCTCCTTGTGTATCATATCATGGAAGATAGTAGTCATGGCCCTCATATAGGCGGCCCCTGCATTTTTTAACCCGAATGGCATCATCTTGTAGCAGTACATCCCCCACGGCATAATGAAAGCCATTTTCTCAGCATCTTCTTCGTCCATCCAGATCTGATGATATCCAGCAAAGCAATCTACAAATGATTGCAACTCATGCTTGGCGCAATTGTCGATCAGGATGTGTATGTTCGGCAAGGGGAAGTCATCCTTCGGACTGGCCCAATTGAGATCCCGGTAGTCGACACAGACTCTGACCTTCCCATCCTTCTTCGGCACCGACACAATATTGGCTAACCATGTCGGATATTCTACTACCCTGAAGACCTTAGCTTTGACCTGCTTAGTGACTTCTTCCTTGATTTTCAGGCTCATGTCGGGTTTAAACTTTCTGAGCTTCTGTTTTAGTGATGGACATGTCGGATCAGTTGGCTATTTGTGGGCCACAATAGATGTGCTCAAACCAGTTATGTCATCATATGACCAGGCGAATATGTCCTCATATTCCTTCAGAAATTCTGTGTGTTCTTCCTTTTCTGACGGTGACAAATGAACGCTGATCCGAGTTTCTTTGATATTTTCTGCATCTCCCAGGTTAACAATCTCGGTCTTGTCTAGGTTGGACTTAGGTCTGTTCTCAAAAAATTTCAACCTCTTTAACAATCTCTTCCGGTATATCATCTTTCTCTGAATCTATGTCCGTTTGTTGCGTTGTCTCGTTGCACGTCATAGCCATTGGTTCATCAAGATAGGTAGTAGTAATGCTATATAAGTAAAGTAAAGAGAGAAAATAATAAGAGTAAGATTTGTAAGGAAACCAAAATGCTTTGATAAATTTCATAACTGTTTTGAATATTGGAAGATCTTATTGCGAAAATTCAAAAATGCGAAAGGAAAATCAACTAGTAAAAAATAAAAGATAGTGCATGATGCTTTGTTTAGCCTTGCTACCCCGAGGCTTTCCAAGCTCTGGTGGTTCTAATGGTCCAATTGTTGAGGTGCGCTCCTCGGCTTATGTCCTGTATAGAAGGGCCTTCCCCCCTCCTCAAAAATGACACAACAATCCATGTCATCATCTTTTAAGAACAAATTCCTTACTGCTGCCAGTATTTTCTCTTCTTCCGACCCATAGATAACATCGGCCGGCTGAAAAATCTGCTCCAAATGTGGTATTGGCTGCTCCAAAGGGTAGTATGGACCACGCCATGGTGGCGACCAATTGTTGAATTCCTCCCAAGTATACTCATATCCCAGACCAAAAGTGGTGCCGTGTTTCTTCAGTTTGATAGGCTTGGCGATTCCTTGGAGGTTCTTGCCAAGTCCCTTGCCAGGTTCATATCCGCACCAATTTAGTATGCTCTCAATTTTGTTGCCCCACCACTTGTCTTTATTGACAACATTGACTCGCTCGATGTGGTGATAGGTTTCCCCGCCTATCCTTCTCCTTCCTCTAATCGCTGGGATGGTTTGGCGACTATATATGGGATTGCTACCGTCACCGTGAATGATCACCTCTTGGTGGTTCCACTCAAATTTTACCGCCTGATGCAGTGTCGATGCTATGGCCCCAGCAGCATGAATCCACGGCCGTCCCAACAGCAACTTGTAATATGCTGGCACGTCTATACCTGAAAATCAACGTCGAATCAAGTAGGACCCATTTGCAAACACAGGCTGATTTCCCCAATGGTGGATCTTTGGGAACCGTCGAAAGCTTTGACGTTGATGGCCCCATCCTTGATCTCATGTAAACCTTTTCCCAATGTTCTGAGTGTTACCAACGGACAAATATTGAGGCTAGATCCTCCATCAATCAGGACCCTAGTGATAAAATAATCTTTGCATTGCACGGTGATATGCAACCTTTGTTGTGACTCAACCCTTCTGGTGGCAGCTTATCTTCATGAAAAGTGATCTTATGACTTTCCAGTACCTGCCCTACCATGTTTGCCATTTCTCCTCCGGTGATGTTGCTTGGTACATATGCCTCACTCAGCACTTTCAACAAGGCATTCTTATGTATGTTGGAACTTTGCAGCAAAGCTAGGATAGAAATCTGTGCCGGTGTTTTGTTCAACTGATCAATGACTGAGTATTCCTTGGCTTGTATCTTTCTCTAGAGATCATCGGGCCCGGTTTTAGTGATGGTCGGCCGACCAGAGGCCTGCTTACTCGACTCAGCTAAATGCCCCGGAGTATAAACCCGGCCGGTTCTTGTCAAACCCTATGTCGTAACTGTTTCCCCGAATTTAGCTTTCCCTTTCCTTCTTGCCTCGGATGTGTAATACCAAGGTATGGCATTTGTATGGAACGGTATTACGGCCGACATTGTTACTTGGATGGGCACCTTTACTCCAAACGGAGCGTGTATTTTGGAGGGTAAAACCGCAACTTCAAACGGTGCGGGTGCGTTTGTTGGAGACCCAAACTCGATTTCAATTGGCGTTGGCGTCTTTGTAGGGGTTGGTGCTTCAAATTCAAGTGGTACAGACATGTTTACCTCGGCCTCCCCAGAAGGCTAAGTCTGGACTACGATCGGATTGAGGGTGACTATCGGCTTCTTTGGTTCGTCACCTTCTGTGATTAAACCGATCGATCCTTTGGGATCCCAATCATCCTCTATTTCAATCATGTGAACACCTCCACCCTTATGGTCCGATAGAGGGTTGTTGCGGACATTCGGAGTAGGCTTCTTTGCTACAATGATCTTGTTATCGATAGGAGTCTGGATCTTATCTTTCAGAGAGCGGCATTCATCAATGGTATGTCCTTTCATGCCGGAATGGTCTGCACATGATTATTTGGATTGACCCACTGAGAAGGATTTTCAGGGGTTATAGCAGGGATAGGGGTGACATAACCAGTAGCTTTGAGCCCTTTGTACAGCTGGCCAATCGGTTCAGCAATGGCGGTATACTGTTTGGGGGGTCTGCGGTCGAAATTTGGTCTAGGTCTAGGAAAGTTTTGACGTGTGGGATGTGATTGATAGTGGGATGGCTGAGCATTGTAGGCTTGGTAGACATGTGTGGGTTGGGAATATTTGGGTGAAGTAGGTTGATATATAGGAGGTGGGGTGATTGGTAAGTAGGTGATGGAGCTTGGTAAGAGGATGCGGGTGCTTGGTAATTCGGGGTAGGCTGGTGTGTGAGTGGATGTATCGGATAGGCTTGGTATTTGATTGGGGATTTGGCTCTTTGTGCAACCATTACGGCACCTACATCCCTTTTCTTAGACGTACCACCAGACTGTAAAGCCTTATTGGTAGCTTGCAAAGCTTCAAAGTTTGTAACCATACCACTTTTGATGCCTTCCTTGATCCTTTCCCCTAGCTTGATGATGTCGAAAAATTTCTGGCTCTCAATCAACATCAGCCTTTCATAGTACTGCGGGTCTTGAGCCCAAACAAAAAACTTGTTCATTTGTTCTTCTTCTAAAGTAGGTCTGACCTTAGTAGCTTCTGATCTCCAGCGAGTGGCATACTCGCGGAATGTTTCCGTGGGATTCTTCTTTAAGTTCTGGATGTAGAACACATCTAGTGCATTTTCTGTGTTGAACCTAAACCTGTCCATAAAGTCGGACGCCATACTCACCCAGTTCGATCATTTCTTCGGGTCTTGGCTAATGTACCAAGACAGAGCATCTCCCTTCAGACTCCTCATGAAAAGCTTAATGCGAATCCTTTCATCTTTCCCTATTCTGACCAGCTTGTCGAAGTATGTTCTCAAGTGGACTCTCGGATCCCCTATACCATTAAACATCTCGAATTTAGGAGGTTTGTACCCCTCGGGCAGTTTGACATCCGGTTGTATACAAAGATCTTCATAGTTCAACCCTTCAATCCCCTTACTTCCTTTGACACCCTGAATTCGACTAGTCAATCTCTTGAGTTTTGTATCCAGGTTCCTGATGAGTGGGTCTTTATCATCAGACTCGGGTGTGCTTGAGATAGGTTGGGTGGAGGGTGGCATGCTTTCCACATATATGGGGGTGTTATGGTGCAAAATGATCATTTGTGGAATTCAGAGGTTCTGGGATGAGTAGTGGAGTGTGGCAAGTATTGCAATGGTGGTGAAGAGCGGGATGGTTTTATGGTTTAAGCCCTCTCTTTCCACTCGTTGATTCGGTCATTTGATGGAAGACTCTTCCACCAGTCTAGCAAGAGTTAGGGTATGCTAACCATACCAAAGTCGGGGACCTCGTTCTTCATTTTCTGCAAGACAAAAGGGTTAGGCCCTTACCCCCACCAGACTCGACTATTAAATACCAACAATTAGCATAAAACATTTAGTTCTCCAAATAAGTTCACAGAACGTGGTGATGTCCGTTTGGGTTCAGGGAAACACGGTGGACTTTAGACAAGGCCATCTTAAAGAGTCATTGTGCGGACAACACAACTGACTCGGCTAGGTTTGACAATGATGCATGCACAATTAAACAGAGTAAGGTTTCTACAGGGGTTTTAGACTGGTACCCTTGAGCGGACAACTCAAGAAGGAAAGGAACGGAACCGTTGACTACACCGTTGATCGACTGGTTTTACCGCAAATACGCCTTTGCTAGATTTAAAGGGTGATAATATCGGAAGAGCGCAACCACTCATTATAAGTGTTGCTATGGTATTTTTTGGCACGAGTGGAATATGATGTTGAAAACATGCTTATGCAATAATTAAAACAAATTGTCACGTATTTGCACATTCATAAAGTAATAATTACAATAATTTAAAACAGTAATAAAGGTGTGCAGTAAAGGAAAGCACTGAAAGAAACAAGGGAAAGAAACAAGAGACAAGTTAGTTTTTTTTTTACAGTAGAAGAGGGAATTAAATGCTTAAAGGTATTAAACAAATAAGGCACATAAGAAATGTAAAGTCACAGTAATAGCTTGAAATGGTAAAAGCCTAAAAGATGTCCCCAACAGAGTCGCCACGCTGTCGCGCCCCCTTTTTCTCGCGAAATCGGGTTTATGACATTTGGGAGACAACTCGTTCCTGTTCGGGAATTAGGTTTTGAATTGAAGAGTCGCCACCTAATGATTAAAGTGCATTAGGACACTATGAGGGGTTTGTTTTGAGTAACCAGAGATTGGGTAAGGGCTCGAAATTATCCCAAGGGGAAGGTGTTAGGCACCCCTTAGGATCCACTAGTGTGGTTCCCGGCCAAACTATTGTTGTGACTTAAGTGCAAATAACACATAGGCAAATAATGGCTTCAAATAAGAAGGGATTTTTACATACTGGTTACAAATAACCAAAAGTAAGAAAAAGGAACTAAAAAGAGTTGATTTTCTTAAAAGAAATGGTTTAAAAAAATTAAAAAGAAACAAAGAAAACAAAGGGAAGGGGGGTCCTAGGTTTATTAATAATTGTTCTCCAAACAATTAGCATTTAGTTCTTCCGACCCCAACGGCATGAATCCACGGCCGTCCCAACAACAAGTTATAAGATGCCGGTACGTTTATAACCTGAAAATCAACGTCGAACCAAGTAGGCCCCATTTGCAAATACAGGCTGATTTCCCCAATGGTGGATCTTTGGGAACCGTCGAAAGCTTTGACGTTGATGGCCCCATCCTTGATCTCATGCAGACCCTTTCCCAATGTTCTGGGTGTTACCAACGGACAAATATTGAGGCTGGACCCTCCATCAATCATGACCCTAGTGATAAAATCATCTTCGCATTGCATGGTGATGTGCAACGCTTTGTTGTGACTCAACCCTTCTGGCGGCAGCTCATCGTCATGAAAAGTGGTCTTTTGATTTTCCAGTACCTGCCCTACCATGTTTGCCATTTCTCCTCCGGTGATGTTTCTTGGTACATATGCCTCACTCAGCACTTTCAACAAGGCATTCTTATGTAAATCGAAACTTTGCCGCAAAGCTAGGATAGAAATCTATGTCGGTGTTTTGTTCAGCTGATTAATGACTAAGTATTCCTTGGTTTGTATCTTTCTCCAGAGATCACCGGGCCCAGTTTCAGTGATGGTAGGCCGACCATAGGCCTGCTTACTCGACTCAGCTAGATGCTCCGGAGTATAAACCCGGCCGGTTCTTGTCATACCTTGTGCCGCAACTGTTTCCCCGAATTTAGCTTTCCCTTTCCTTCTCGCCTCGGCTGTGTAATCCCAAGGTATGGCATTTGTATGGAACGGTGTTACGGCCGACATTATTACTGGGACGGACACCTTTACTCCGAATGGAGCATGTATTTTGGAGGGTAAAACCGCAACTTCAAACAGTGCAGGTGCATTTGTTGGAGACCCAAACTCAACTTCAATTGGTGTTGGCGTCTTTGTAGGGGGTGGTGCTTCAAATTCATGTGGTGCAGACATGTTTGCCTCGGCCTCCCCAAAAGGCTGAGTCTGGACTACGATCGGATTGAGGTTGACTATCGGCTTCTTTGGTTCGTTACCTTTTGTGATTAAACCGATCGATCCTTTGGGATCCCAATCATCCTCTATTTCAATCATGTGAACACCTCCACCCTTATGGTCCGACAGAGGGTTGTTGCGGACATTCGGAGTAGGCTCCTTTGCTACAATGATCTTGTTATCGATCAAAGTCTGGATCTTATCTTTCAGAGAGCAGTATTCATCAATGGTATGTCCCTTCATGCTAGAATGGTATGCACATGATTTATTTGGATTGACCCACTGAGAAGGGTTTTCAGGGGTTATAGCAGGGATAAGGGTAACATAACCAACAGCTTTGATCCTTTCGCACAACTAGTCAATCGGTTCAGCAATGGTGGTATACTGTTTGGGGGGTCTGTAGTCGAAATTTGGTCGAGGTCTAGGAATGTTTTGACGTGTGGGAGGTGATTGATAGTGGGATGGCTGAGCATTGTAGGCTTGGTAGACATGTTCGGGTTGGGAATATCTGGGTGAAGTAGGTTGATATGTAGGAGGTGGGGGTGATTGGTAAGTAGGTGATGGAGCTTGGTAAGAGAGTGAGGGTGCTTGGTAATTCGGGGTAGGCTGGTATGCGAGTAGAGGTATCAGATAGGCTTGGTATTTGATAGGGGATTTGGCTCTTTGTGTAACCATTATGGCACCTACGTCCCTATTCTTGGGCATACCACCAGACTGTAAAGCCTTATTGGTAGCTTGCAAAGCTTCAAAGTATGTAACCATACCACTTTTGATGCCTTCCTCGATCCTTTCCCCTAGCTTGATGATGCTGGAAAATTTCTGGCTCTTAATCAACCTCAGCCTTTCATAGTACTACGGGTCTTAGACCCGGACGAAAAACTTGTTCATTTGTTCTTTTTCTAAAGCAGGTCTGACCTTAGCAGCTTCTGATCTCTAGCGAGTGGCATACTCGCGGAATGTTTCTGTGGGCTTCTTCTTTAAGTTCTGGATGTAGAAAACATCTGGTGCATTTTCTGTGTTGAACCTGAACCTGTCCATAAAGTCGGACGCCATACTCACCTAATTCGACCATTTCTTTGGGTCTTGGCTAATGTACCAAGATAGAGCATCTCCCTTCAGACTCCTCATGAAAAGCTTCATATGAATCCTTTCATCTTTCCCTACTCCGACCAGCTTGTCGCAGTATGTTCTCAAGTGGACTCTCGGATCCCCTGTACCATCAAACATTTCGAACTTAGGAGGTTTGTACCCCTTGGGCAGTTTGACATTCGGTTGTATACAAAGATCTTCATAGTTCAATCCTTCAATCCCCTTACTTCCTTCGACACCCTGAATTAGGCTAGTCAATCTCTTGAGTTATGCAGCCAAGTTCCTGATGAGTGAGTCTTTATCATCAAACTCGGGTGTGCTTGAGATAGGTTGGGTGGAGGGTGGCGTGGTTTCCACATAGATGGGGGTGTTATGGTAGAAATGGTCATTTGTGGAATTCAGAGGTTCTGGGATGAGTAGTGGAGTGTGGCAAGTATTGCAGTGGTGGTGAGGAGCGAGATGGTTTATGGTTTTGGGATGTTTTGTGGAGGTGTGGGGTTTTGAGCATTTGGAAAATTGATATCTGGAGTGGTGAGGGAAAATGACAAGTTTGCCAGATTCCGAACCTGATCAAGTTCCTTCTGAAATTTCACCAGTTTCTACTCAAGTTGGGACACACTTTCTTTGGAGACCTGAGCACCATGAGTGACCTCTACCCGTTTAGTTTAGTTTTCTTTTCTAGTGTTGTTCAAATCTTCCATATTTCCTTTGTTCCTGCCTCTGATAGGACTAGGAGGAAGAGTGGGTGAAGGACCCTTTGATCTTGTGGAATATGATGACGATGCCAGAATGCACAAACTAACCTTTGCGGAGGGGAGTAAATAAACAAAAAGTAAAAACAAAAAGGTAACAAGTTAGCGGGGATTGTAAGAAAAGATGTTGCGATATTTAAACACATAGTGCGAGAATGTAAAACGTGTCCTAATTTGGGAGCCTCTTTGTGCCCGAGGTAGGCCTAGCGACAAGTTGATTTGGAGAACTTAGAATGCTAAATGCATCATTTTATTGATAAAAGTAGACGAATCCCAAAACGATACTAAATAAAATGTCACTAGTGGCCATTGGCCTTATTACATTTTTTTAAAGCAAAAGAACAAACTCCTATCCAGCAGGATCTTCCTCAAGTTGAATGCTCTCGTTAATCAAATCATCCAGCTCGCGTAGATTCACCAGTAGAAATGCCTTTGCCATGTATTCTCCCTCGTTTCCTTCGGCGTTCTGGCAGTCGGTGACTCTCTTCCTCAATTTCCCTTCCAATTCCAGCAGACTGTACTCTAGATATTCCAACTTTTTGCTAGCTTTGGCGGCCCTCTCTTTCCACTCGTTGATTCGGTCATTTGATAGAAGACTCCTCCACCAGTCTAGCAAGAGTGAGGGTATGCTAACCATACCAAAGTCGGGGACCTCGTTCTTCATTTTCTGCAAGACAAAAGGGTTAGGCCCTTACCCCCACCAGACTCGACTATTAAATACCAACAATTAGCATAAAGCATTTAGTTCTCCAAATAAATACACAGAACGTGGTGATGTCCGTTTGGGTTCAGGGAAACCCGGTGGACTTTGGACAAGGCCATCTTAAAGAGTCATTATGCGGACAACACAACTAACTCGGCTAGGTTTGACCATGATGCATGCACAATTAAACAGAGTAAGGTTTCTATGTGGGTTTTAGACTGGTAACCTTGAGCGGACAACTCAAGAGGAAAAGGCACGGCACCGTTGACTACACCGTTGATCGACTAGTTTTACCGCAATACGCCTTTGCCGGATTTAAAGGGTGATAATATCGGAAGGGCACAACCACTCATTATAAGCGTTGCTAGGGTATTTGTTTGGCACGAGTGGAATATGATGTTGAAAACATGCTTATGAAATAATTAAAACAAATTGTCACGTATTTGCACGTTCATAAAGTAATAATTACAATAATTTAAAACAGTAATAAAAGAGTGCAGTAAAGGAAAGTAGTGAAAGAAACAAGGGAAAGAAACAAGAGGCAAGTTAGTTTTTTTTGCAGTAGAAGAGGGAATTAAATGCTTAAAGGTATTAAATAAATAAGGCACATAAGAAATTTAAAGTCACAGTAATAGCTTGAAAATGGTAAAAGCCTAAAAGATGTCCCCAGCAGAGTCGCCATGCTGTCGCGCCCCTTTTTCTCGCGAAATCAGGTTTATGACATTTGGGAGACAACTCGTTTAAAGTGCATTAGGACACTAGGAGGGGTTTGTTTTGAGTAACCAGAGATTGGGTAAGGGCTCAAAATTATCCCAAGGGAAAGGTGTTAGGCATCCCTCAGGATCCATTAGTGTGGTTCCCGGCGAAACTATTGTTGTGACTTAAGTGCAAATAACACATAGGCAAATAAATGCTTCAAATAAGAGGAAATTTTTACGTAATGGTTACACATAAACAAAAGTAAGAAAAAGGAACTAAAAAGAGTTGATTTTCTTAAAAGAAATGGTTTAAAAAGATTTAAAAGAAACAAAGAAAACAAAGGGAAGGGGGGTCTTAGGTTTATTAATAATATGGATCAACCCACATAATATCCGGTAATCACTCCTCAGTGATGGGCTACACGTGATGTTATCGCGTGGTCATGATATCCATATCTACCCTTTCCCGCCCCGTTAAGGTATCAAAGCGCGGAATGGTCTCGTTTACTTACTGCATGCTATTACCCGCCCCAATCCTATCATCCCCGGAGGTACTTGGGACTACTATTCCTAAAAGGGAGGAGAAGTCGGGCTTATTTGTGGTTTCAAAAGTAAAAATACTAAGGCGACAAGAGAAACATATATATAGCAAGTATGGGGAAACACATAAACAAATAAGGCTCAAACAGACCTCCTTAAATCAAATAAAGCATATAGTTTAGCATGTCTTACGCGTACTGACTAGGGTCTGATTAAACTTAAAAGTTGGGCCAGACTGATTTATTGCATATTTCAAATAAGAAGCCCGAATCAGGCCTGCCTGCTGGTTGTAGTTAATAAAATCTGATTCAGTTTATAAACTATCCTATGGCTTGCCTAAGTCTTAGATGAAAACCTATAGGCATGATATCTACTGATTTAAGAAAAGATGAAGTATACTGATTTTAGAAAAGGTTGTCATTGATTCAGAAAAGACGAATTTTGACAAAAGATCATAAATTCTGCAGACATTAGACATTGTTGTTACTAGTTTTAGACTTATAAGCGAGTGAAACGTTTCAGACTTGGTTGATAGTTCCTATAAGCATGCTTTCTATGCGTTGCTGATTTAAAAAAAAACTTTTGAACATAATAAGAATGCAGAAATCATATAGTCATGGTATCTAAATGAGGATGCTGAAGTTCCTATAGACGTGGTAACTAAATGAGAATGCAGAAAATCTTATAGACATGACGACTAAATGATAATGCAGAAATCTTATAGGCATGGTAGTTATATGAAAAAAGCAGAAATCTTATAGGCATGGTAGCTATATGAAAAATGCAGAAATCTTATAGGCAAGTTATCTACCCTTTTTTACATGCATGGTTACCCTTCCCTTTTCACTAACCATCCCCAAAAGTTATTACAAGTTATTACAGTCCAAATAAAATAAAGAAAAATACATCAGAAATTAAAAATTACAACCAAGGAGAGCCTGATTCAGACTTCCTGTCTGAAGTATGAAGTAAACCAACTCCAAAGATCATGTTTCAAAACCTTTCTCCCACTTAGGTGTGTCAGAGTTCCCTAAGAGTTTCATAAGAACTCCGGGCAGTGCTTACACCCAAATGTATCACCATATAAAACCAAAGTGCAGTGTGGAAGAGCCAGCCCTCCGTGTCCAAGTTTAGAGGGAACTCAAGGTCCCAAGGCAAGGCTCACAAGAGGGGGGCAGAACTTAGGAACTAAGAGAGAGTGTAAGTGCAGAATTCTGAAAAGGGGAAAGGGAAAGGAAAACAACACACATAGGGATATAGGGAATAGGGAGTTGCAAGAGGTAAAAAGCAGGCTAGTGGGTATAACCCAACAATGGGAGATGCTGGCACACCAGTAAGCCTACTGGAACAAATTGTTTAGAGGTTAGGATCCCCTAAGGGATCAAGTTCAATCCATAGAAAATAACCTGTATATTGTCATGTTTTAAACTGTAACTCAAAGCACATAAAGGGAAATAGGGAATAGGGATTCATAGCAGAAACAAGCAAAAGGGAATCAACATGCTAGTTTAAGTATTTAACTCTGCAGAAGTAGTAAAGTAGACATAGATGCAGAAAGCTGTAAGTAAACACATTGTGGGGATGCTGAAATTTGAAATTAGGACATACCATTTTCAAAGAAACAAGTAGAGAAAAATGCAGTAGTCTGGTAAAAACCTCAGTGCAAACAAGAAGAGAGAGTTCTATTATGTGAGTAAGCGTTCAGAAGAGATTGTGAATTGTGAAGCCTGCCGTGTAGTGAAGAAATGTCGTGCCCTTTTATAGTGTAAAAAATCAGGCAGAAATAAGGCAAGAAAAACATTTAAGGAACTGATTGTCAATCAATTACATAAGGCTTCCCTTAATTAAGAGATTCAGATTCAAACGGGTGAAAACCATTTAAGGAAAGAAATTGAGTAAGCACTTTGTGCAAAGTAGGCAATTAGGGGTGAATACATAAAAGTTATTTAAGGACAAGGTTTTTGAAATACACAGTTTGTACGAATAAGGTAAGAAGATCAATTAACAGCCAGTAAATCACAAGGTCTAAGATTTGGTATGAATGAACCAAGTCAGAAAAGATGGAGAAGGATTTTACTTAAGGGAAATCAGCAAACAATGGAAAGAGAATCAATTAGACCCATATTCAGAGGGAAGTAGAAACTAATCACAAATTCAAAAGCTACTTTAAAGGGAATTCTATCATATATAAGGAGCATACGAACATGTCAAGCATGAAGGAAGACTGTAGTGTTATTGTAAAGTCAGTAGAAAATCTAGTATAGAAAAGTTTAGCAAAAGGTCAGAGTCATATGAAAGTAAGGAATAGGTCTGAAAGAGTTAGGGGTTTTTGAAATAAACCCTAAGTTCAATCAAATCACATAATCAAGCTTGGCGGATCCCCCAAATTCTAGGGTTTCCACATTGAATCAAGTACAGAGATGCGAAGACAAGTAGTTGAAACAGGCTCAAAGGTTTCAGAGTTGAAAACCTCTTGCATGATTCTTTCATGAACAGAAACCCATGAGAAAACATGATAGCAAAGTAACATGCGGAACACAGTAGAAGCACTCAAAAGAAAAACACTGACAGGAACAGTAAAAGAAACATGCTTAAGAGATTTTTCAGAAGAAACTTAAACAGGGATTAATAGAAGGAAAATAAGGAAACTTAAGAACTTAGCAGGAAAATACAGTAGGAGAAACATGTTGGAACATAGTAGAAGAAAAAAAATATAAGAACACAATAGAAAAACATATGAGAGCATAGTATGAAGACATGGTAGAAGAACATACAAGCATGGAGTATATAAAACTCAGTAAAAGAACATACAAGAACGGAGTGTAAAAACTCGGTAGAAGAACACACAAGATAGAAGAAAACATAAGAACATAGTAGAGGAAAAAAACACAAAAGACAAAGGAGATAAAGTCAGAGAAACACTTAAACATTTTCAGAAAACCCTAGATCGGAAACGAAGTGGTTTTAAAAGTAATTTTTGAAAGAAAAGTTAGGGAAATCGTTTGAAAACTCAAGGAGAGCATAGATACACAATGGATCTAAGGAAATCGGAGAAAACCTCAAAGGTTAGGGTTTCAAAAGAACCCTAGAAGTGACATAGGCTTTGAAAGGTCACCGATCTGAGTCGGAGAGGTCGGAATCAGGCTCAAACCACCATGGTACGCCGGAGTAAAGCCGGAGATGGCCGTGGAACCTTGAATCGACAGAGGTATGGGTGTAAACCTCTGAGGCCAGGCCTCAGATCTTCAGGTATCAAGCGCGTGGGAGCAAGAGAAGGTGAGTATAAGACTCTCATAGCCTGAGAAGCCATGGATTCCGGTGGGTTTCAAGGTGGAGGTGGTGGTAAGAGGCGATTAGGGTTTGGGAATGTTAGAGAGAGTTTGAGAGTTCAGAGGCGGCTGGTTAGGTGAACTGATTTAGGGTTAAGGGGTGTTGGTAGATTAAAAAAGGAAAGGAGGGTTTGTGGTCATTGATCATTTTGATCAACGGCCTGGATTTAATGGGGGGCTGGGCGGGTTAAACTTAATTGGATCAGGGAGCGGGTAGTTTAGGAATTGGGCCTGTCCATTTGAAATTGAAATTGGGGTTAATTGGGGGATTGATTTGGGCTAAAATTTAAATAGGTAGGGCTAGTATTTAAATAGCCACGTTTTCTCTTTTTATTTTATAAAAAATAGTAAAATGATTTCTGGAAACAAATTAAAGATAATAAATCCATTAATAATATGTAAATATTAAATTAAAAATACTGGAATCAAATTTGTAATTATAAACACAATTAAATCTTAAAATAGGCTAAAATTACAATTATATGCAATTTAACTTTAAAATGCTAAATAAATTTGTAAAAAAATGTGCAAAAATTACATTAGCTATATTTTGGTATAAATATGAGAATTAAATAAAAGAGTTACAAAAAATGATAATTTGGGAAATAATTATTGGTTATTTTTGATAAAATAAGGCGATAAATTGATTTAAAAATTGGAAAAATAATAAAACACTTGGACGTGCTTATATATGCATACATATGCTATTTTGAAAGTATTTTACATATTAAAAATATATAGAAAAAAATTGAGTATCAACATTACCCTCTTATTAGTATGGTGTGCATTGGGGACAATGCACAATTTTAAGTGTGGGGTGAGGAGATTGTCTAGGTGACTTTCTATGCTATGTTAGTTGTGTTAGTTTAATTGAATAATATTTTTTTTTTAAAAGATTGGACTTTTCCCGACGATGAATCTATTAGATAATTTTCTTGAGGGATTTAAGTCTAAAGAAAAAGACAAAAAGTTTTTTTTTGTTAGATAGTGTAACAATTACCCCTTGGTTTTTCTTTAAACCACGGTTCTTTTCCAAGGGTTTTGTTTGAACCGGGTGTAGTTAGTTTTTTTTTGGGAGTAGGAGCCATTGTATTGTGTTTTGAATTGAAGCAATATCTCTTGACTTTGTTATGCCTTGAGAATAGTGAGCACTTTGGTTGTGATGCTTAGGCTCAATTTTTGACTCTTGTATAAGTACCTTAAATTTTATGATCTTAAATTTGCTTAACGGCTTTGCCTAGAGTGTCTTGATGAAACTAATCCTGAGTGAGTTATGTGTCATGTGTGTGTAAGGATTTGTTATATTCTGTGCATTGCATTTGATGCCTATAACTTGCCCTGTGTGTTTGCAAAGCGAAATAGTAGTTTTGTTCAGTCTTGGAAGTGATATAAACATTTCTTTGTTGAGCTAGATATGTATATTTTACCCACCTAATTGTTATGTATCGCAGTTAACCCCTTTGAGCCTGTAATCTTGTTTCTTTGGCAATCACATTACAAGCCTTACCCATTTGTTTGAATCTATTTAAACCTTCTAACCTCTCATGAGCACTTAAATTGTGATGATTTATGTAAAAGTTAAAGTGTGGGGTGGTTGGTTTGGCTTTTGAGTGGAACTAATGAAATCAGGAGAAAGGTGCACTTTTTTGAACAAGTAAGAGCCACTTGAATTGAAAAAAAATAAAAAAAAAATAGTGGATTGTTGTGAAAAAAATAATTCCTTGATAAGTGGTGGCTCTTGATGTAAGTGTGCTTAAAGAAGAATGGAATAATATACATTGATGTGAAGGTGGAGTTTTGATTTGACATAAATATGGGGTTTGAATGTCAAAGTATATGTATTAAAGTGCTTAGGGAGGTGTAGTCACTCTTATATCTAAATGTAATATACCCGTCCTGTAGCCTACATTACAACCAAATAAAGTCCTAATTGATCTTAGATTGAATGAGCTCGATTAGTGGAGTAGTACACTACGAGTAAGCTTATGGTGCATCTTTTGTGGCATATGAATGTTATTTCTGAGAGTGAGTAAATTCTTTCTATCTTGAGTTCCTAAGTGTTCTTAAATTTTATTGTATGGAACTACTCTCTTTTGTTGTGTGATGACACTTGATTCATGAAGGAAAAGTAATGTCAGTGACCTCTATGTTAGAGTAAATGAGTGAGTTGTGAATAATGCGTGGTACTTGTGAGTCAAATCTTGAGGTGAAGATGTTACGCTTTTGTGCTTAGTCTATTTTAAATACTCTTGGCGTGATGAGTTAGGAGAATTATTTAAAAAGGTCGTATCTATATAAAGTGTAGTTTGATTGCTCGAGGACGAGTAATTGTTTAAGTGTGGGGTGTTGATGATCGGCTATAATTACGTATTTTAGTCGCTTATTACACTCAAATTTACTGCACTTTAGTTGAGTTTGCGCTTTGATCGCTAGTGTTTTGCACTAACGGTGTGTTTTATGACTTGTAGGAGTGATTTCGAGCTATATAGATGTTATGGAATGAATTCAAGTGATTTGGAGCTTTGAAGTCTGAGTAATAGTCCAAGGAATTAAGCCGGGATCATATTCGGGGATCAACGGATGATAGAGCAACAAAACGAAGAATCGAGTAGGCATATTGCGCACTGTCTATTAAAATGCACATAAATTTTTTCTCAGAACTCTATTTGGGCTCCACAATATATGGTTGAAAATACAACTCAAAGGGCTACAACTTTTATGTTTTACATTTTTCTAAATTCCAAACGGAACAGGGTGAAAAATACGGTCGAAACCGCAACCGCAGACCTGAGGCGAGCTGAGGCAGTATACCTGCCATATGCCGCGTTTGTACCGCGGCCGCGACAGTCCAGACGTGAAATATTGTCCTTTTTTGCATAGGAGAAGGTATAATTATTTGGTCCCGACCCTACTTGGTATATATACATGGAAAAATGGTATTTTTAAGTTGTTGGACAGATTTGAGACACAGATTTGACCTAAGGAGGCAGAGACACAATAGGATCAAGGCGGGGAATTCTTCTACGAGTTTTTCCTTCCTCTTCCTATTTTTCATTGTTGGTTATGACTTTTAGTATTGTAGTTTTACATACTATTATGAATAGCTAATTTGTTATCTAGGGTTTTGATGAAACCTTTTGTAGGATAAATTCCTGTTATGTTTATATATAATTGAGCCATAGTAGTTTCTCTATTTGTTCAACTATATTATTCTTGTGGTTGATTGAAGGGCCCTCAATTAATTGTGCCTATTTAGTATGTATTACTCGGAAGAGAGTGCATATTTAGGTAGTTGTTGTACAACATCACTCCTGACGTATGTGAGGAATCAATAACCAAGGGTTTAACGGTGGGATTAGGGATAAGAAACCTTGGGTGCGATCTAAGTGAGCTGTAATTATAGTCAGCTAGCGTAACTCGGGAGAGTATGTCTAGTAAATTGTCGTAATTACTCGGGAGAGAATTACAAAATGCAAAGCATTCATGATTAGTAGAGAATACTTAGGCGAAGTTATAGAAGACATAGCGGGAAGGATTCCGACAATTGGGAAAATCATAACTCTAGATCTCCTTAATCTTATCTCTAACCCTTAATATCTGTAGTTGTTAATTTACTATTTTAATTTGTTAGTTAATTAGTTAAACACAAGAATCTTAATATCTATAAGTTAGGAACTGTTCAAGCTTGTCTTCTTGGTGATAGTGAACAGCTGTAGCTAGACCTTAGTTTTCTGTGGGATTCGACTCCGGACTTGTAAACCGGATTATATTTGCAACGACCGCTTAGTCCTTTTTATAAAGCATAGTTGGGCGTGATCAAAAGGACACATGGTATCTAAGAATAAAAAAAAGGTAGATTCTAAGAAGATATAAATAGTTCATAAATGGCCAAGACCCATTTTTCCTATAGAGATTACCTTTGGCTTGACAAGCTACTATAGGCATTTGTGTAGGATTTCTCTAGAATAGCACCACCACCCACCAAGTTAACATAGAAAATCGCTAAATTTCAGTGGATGGAGAAATGTACAACGAGAAAGCATGTTTGACAATCACACTAATGTTAGCCTTATTCCAATAGGCTCTAGAGGATTCACGATGTTATGTGATACTTTAAGGTAGGATTAGGATATTTTCTCATGCAAAATAGTCACGTGATAGCCTATGCTCTAAAGAAATTGAAGAAGCTCAAGTCATATTATGCCATTCATGATTTGGAGATGGACATATTGATATTTCCTTTTAAGATTTAGAGACACTATTTATACGAAGAAACCTATGAGATTTATACCTAGCACAAGATCCCGAAGTACATTTAAAATCAACAAAGATATAAATATTTAGCAATGCTAATGGAGGGAACTATTGAAGATATAATTGTACTGTTTTGTACTGTTCGGAAAAGATAAATATTATAGCTTATGCCAACAAAACTATGGGTGATTTGATGCATTTAGCTCCTGTAGAGATACTTTTGGACGAAGATATGCATAGACTAGAGGGTACACGTATTAGATTCAATATGAAAAAAAAAACAAATACATTATTGGCTATTGGTCAAGCTCGATGTAGAGTATATAAAGGTTAGCCAATACGAGGATGAACGATTGTTTAATTACCGAGATTAGTTTCTAGATGGTAAAAGCAAGGATATGAGTATTAATAGTGAGGGTATTCTCCGACTGGGTAATTAATTATATGTAGCAAACATATATGGGTTGAGACAAGCTATTCGTGATGGAGCTCACAACTCTAGATACATTGCATATATCAGGTCTATAATATGCACCATGACTATAAAAAAAATTGATTGGTTGGAAAAGAAAGAAGGAAAAAATAAATTCGTTAACTTTGTTTCTAACTATTTGACATGTCAGTATGTTAAGGTAAGCACTTGCGACTCACAGGCCCACTAAAACAACTCAAGATTCTGAAGTAGAAATACAATAGAATAATACATTATATGACTAAATTACTCAAACCATTAGAAGTATGATCATATGTGGGAAAGTTGTAAATTGGCTTACCAAGTAGGTATGTTTCTTGCTAGTCAAAACCTCTTATAGTGAGGTAAAATATGCATAGATATACATGAACAGAAAATTATCTGACTCAGTAGAGCTCTATTTTCCATTAGTTCTAATAGAGGATCGCATTCACTTTACGATTTGAAAACTTTTTCAAGAAATATTGGGTATACGAGTAGATCTTAGTTCTAGTTTTATTGCACGCAAACACAAAGTCCGAATGTGCTATGCAAATCTTGGAGGATATGTTGAGAGATGATATTCTTGAGTTTAGAGGTAGTTGGGACGCTTATCTACCTTTAGCTGAATTTGCTTACAACAATAGCTTCCAGTCCAGTATTCAGATGGCATCGTACGAAGCATTATATGGTAGAAGATGTCGTTCTCCTATCGAAAGGTTTGAAGTTGGTGAGACTAACTTATTGGGACCCGACTTAATACAAGAAGCTATTGACAAGGTCTAATTGATCAGACTGCGATTGCTCATAGTTTAAAATAGACAAAAATCTTATGCGGATAAGAGAAGAAGAGACTTAATGTTCACAATTGGAGATAGAGTGTTCATACAGGTATCTCCTATGAAGGGTGTGATGCGATTTGGAAAAGAGGTAAGTTGAGCCCGAGGTTTATAGGTCAGTATGAAATATTTGACCAAGTGGGAATTGTGGCATACCATTTGGAACTTCCTCCTTAGTTATCTTATATTCACCCAGTGTTTCATGTCTTCATGCCAAAAAAAAGTATATCAGACTCCTCTCAAGTGTGTGAAGCACCTACTATACCACTCGATGAGAAGTTGACTTACGAGGAGGAGCCGATGGTTATTGTCGCTAGACAAGTCAGGAAGTTATGGTCAAAAGAAATTGTGGTTGTTGAAGTTTAGTGGAGAAATCACACCATTGAATAAGCTACTTGGGAAGTGGAAGATGATATATGAGTTAAGTATTCTCATTTATTTCGGTTTACAGGTACATAATTAAGTTAAATTCGGGGACCGAATTTCATAAGGTGGGTAGGATGTCATGACCCATATTTAAGTTAGGGTATGTTGATTTTTTAACATAACAAAAAAAATACAAGAAAAGAAAAAAAAAACCTAATCAACTTAAAATAAGGGCAAAAGCCCACGTGAACCAAAAGAAAGAAAAGGGAATTAGGGGAAGGGAAAGCAGCGCTGCTGCTGCAGCAGAAGCCAAAAAAAATGCAGAGAAGGGAAAAAGGAAGAAGAAGAGGAAGAAGATGAAGAAGAAAGAGGTTGGAACCAAACTTTGGAAAATAGGTAATATAATATTCTTATATTTTATTTTACTAATATGAGAGTATATAAATTAAATAATTTGAGTTATATAGTGAGATTGACTAATATAATTAGAAACAAGAAAAGATTAAGTAATGCTTCCCTTAACTCATAGCACTTTGTAGAAGAATCATGGGTACCTGTAGAATACTTTGTAATGAAGATTTATTTTTTTAAAACAAATCAAATTCTTTATATCTTTGTATGTATTAATATGAATTAAATGTGGGAACATACGTAGAAACAAAGGCAATTTGTTTAAGGCATTCTTTTTAATTCAAAGGATAAACTTTCTTACTTCACTTGCTTAAGATTATCTTCTAGGTGTATGTAATTTTGTTAGGTAAGAAAGAAAGTATTGTCGATAGTGATCCTATATGATTTACATATATACACATAATTGGCATAACTTGGGTAAAAGAAAATTGAAAAAATAAATAAATATACGAGTAAGTTAAAATTGATAGATTATAGACTAGTTAAATTACTCATAGCATGGATAATATAATTCAGCAAATCGATGGTATAACATAAAACGCTGAAGATTTGGATTCTAAATTTAGATATGAATTAGCTTAAACAAAGAAATTAACACAAGATCGATATTGATGTGATTATAGATTGATTGAAGAAAGCCGTACAGATCGCTCGAGGCGACGAGTTTGGTATTTCGACACGAGTACTGTGAGTAGTAATCTTACCACAATTTGTGTTTTCATAACTTGCAAGGTTTATATATGATTTTGAAAATAAATGTGTTAACGATGCTTTAAAATTGCATGTGGAACAAGTCCATTACTTGATATAGTACCGAACAGTTTACTTGAGATGTTTACCAGTTAATCTAAACGTTTTAACCGTTACTGGATATGTTTTACCGTTACTTGAGATGTTACAGTTATTTGAATTATTCTCACTGTTACTAGACATGTTTTACTATTACTTGAGACATGATTACCGTTACCGAAATAAAATTACAAGATTTGATAAGAAACAATATGCCCTTTATTATTTTGAAAATGCTTTTGTAAGAGTATCTACTGTTTACAAGAAAGAGTATAAATGGGAGGAGACTTTGAAGGATCCCATAGCTAACGGCGGGTTCGTTAGGCCTGATGCACCTTGTATTTACCGATTACAGAGTACAGTTATAGCCCTCGCTAGTGGGAAGGTAGAACTAGCATACCGTTACCGATTTTCCTCAAGTAGGGACTACCGTTATATTTGACTTCTTGCGAAGAAGTCCATAGTTATACCGATTACATGATTCGTTCATTGAAACCTCCCAAAATGTGAATACTGATACTATACAGTGGTTACCGAGCTTATTACTGAATTGTTAATTATATTTTACTACAAGAAAAGCGTGATGAGACTGAAAATTATTTATTGTTTCTGAAAGGGCATTTTTATGTTGTTTTCTGTTTGAAATACTAGCATGTTTTCTGACTTGTCCCCAAATTAAAAACAGTTGTGGTTAAGTGTTATTACTCACTGAGCTAGCGACTCATTCCCCGTTAATTTTTTTATAGAGACAATAGTTGACGCAGGCGAGGATTTCGTTAATTAGAGTGCACAAGTTGAGAATTTTTGGTGAGCCTCGCACTTGTTCGCGTGGGCGGAGATTTTTATCAATTGTTATGATCTTTTCTTTGAATTCTTAGAGTCGCTCCATAGTCATTATTTTAGTGTCATGAGTATTATTTTGCTATTAGTCTTATGTCGAGTATCGTTCTTTATTATCAAAGTCGGAGATAAATTAGTATTTCTGGTTGTTAGTGGGTTGATTAGTAATGGTGAAGACTATTTTGGTTAATTGATAAGTTGTCGATTGTTTGAATTGCTATTAGAATGTTATGTTGATTTTTGACAGGGAAAATTTTTTAGATAGTCCAAAAACAGGGGAAACTCTATCCGATTTTCTGTAAAATACCGATGAGGCTTACTTGGAGCACTTGCTCCTAAGCACCGGTCACGATCCTGAATTGGGTTATGAAAAATGTTGTAATAGTAGGTATATAACTATCATATGATATGAACAACCCTTTAATCCTATTAATTGTGAGGTAAGAAAGGACTCTAAACTCCATATTGATATGTATGCAGTAGAGAAAGGATGCAACTTTGTTATGTCGAAGAACAAATTCGTTTGCAGCAACGAATGACAAAGAAAAGTATTTTTGATTATATTATATATCTGATAAAAAGTTAAAAACTATAGATTCACCCTATATATATGGAGGTCTCACATTATATATGTAGTGGCACGTATATATACAATATTATTATAATCTCGCGTTCACGTAGTATCATCTCGGTAGAAGCAAAGGAGTTACTTTAGACTCAAATCAATGGCGAAAAGATATAAATTGGTTACTTACCTTCACCAAAGAACTCTATGGCTATATAATGCGGGACGATAGTATTTTTATATACGGATCATCAAAGCTTTGGTCTCATTATTAAAAGCCAGCTAATAGTTTCTCTGTTCTTATTTGAAATGACAGCCACAATTGATAACATAATAAGAAAAAGGAATATATAGCTAAAAACTATTCTAAACATTAGTAACTAATTATGAAGGATTACAATCCCTTCAATTGAGTAAATCATGCTAGAGAATTGTAATGAAAGTTTGAAGAATGTATATAGGCAAAGTGTTGTAAGGAAGCAATCTTTATTGTAATATTTCCTCGTGCCGTAGAAATGGTTTTAAAAAATCAATTCTACCCATTTTAGTTTCTTCACGAAAAAAACTCAAGCAAATAGTAAGAAGTGAATGGAAGAATTGATGAAGTGATTTGAGAAATGACAAGTCGGCAAAGTTGGCATAAAAATACTTTTGAAAAAAAATCTAATAATTGCATTGATTTTTTTCTACACCTTGACAATAGAGACAAATATTTAAGCAATCTTTTCTCCTTCAAGGCAACGATTGAACAAGATTTGAAAGCCAGCGGTTGATACTATTTTTGAAAGAACACTTAGTTGTTAATAAGGATAAAAACAAGTTTTCAGAAAAGCACTTGAATCAAAACATTTTGTCCTATTTAAAGTGCTAATATATTATATATTGTTAAATATTTTTAGGAATACAATATTTAGATAAATGAGAAGGGCATTTTAGTAATTCAACTTTTAACTTTAGGAGTTCATGCTTTTAATATAACTAGTTTCTCGACACGTGCGTTGCACGTGTACGCTGAGTTGCATAGTACATGTTTTATAAAATAATATTAATATTATTAAAATAAAGTTTTGAGTAAATAATTATACATGAAAGAATAAAGTGCAAGTTTTAAAGAATGATTAATGTGGATCGTCTGTGATTTATTTATTTATTTTAAGATGATAGGATATCATCTAAACTTACAAAGATGAACTATTATAGTTTAATTAGAAACTTTTAACTTTTTTTCATTTTATGAGGTACAAATATGTAATGAAGTGTATCTAATCTAATGGTGTATATTCCTTTTATCAATTATATTTACTCTATCATAACGTCTTGTTGTGGATATTGGCTCCCTCTAGAAAGAGCGACATAAAGTTGGCCATATGATAAAACAAGTTGTGGTAGATACAGTTTAATATTAAGGACTATTTGACCATGTGATTTACCTATCATCATGCAAAAACATAATGTACTTTTGGACGAATTTGAAGGATATGCTTCATTTCAGATGAAGAAATTATATGTTGATATTATTATCAAATCCTTTACAGACCGTTACATATGCCATTTGTACACCCATATGTATGTATGTATGTATGTATGTATAAATATGGTTTTCTATCACAAGATTATTACTATAGAGAGAATCTAATTGCGAATAATCTTATAAGCCAGAGAAGCAATAGCATGCATGCTTATACATGTGTTGCCAAGTTTTCCAATGCGGGTGTAGGACTTTTCTCTCCGAAACTTAAGAACACAACTATTTTGTTACAATGTTATCTGTTCTCAAGCATCACCAAAGTTAATATATAATAGTATATATATGAAAAGAAAAATAAAGACAATGATCTAGTAAGTGGTGCACGAAAGCACCAAATGCTCCCGTGAGTTAAAGATGGAAAGAGGCAATTGTCTTATATCTCCCGCAAGGCAACAACGTAACTATGATCGATTATCATAACAATAAACAATGCAATGCAATGCAAATCAGGTATTTCAAACGTATATATATTATTGTCGTTAACCTTTTAGCACGTTATCTCATTCATCTAACTAAATATAATATCAAATCACAGATAAATCTTTCCTCAAATGGATCTTATTATAAGAATCATAACCTTATCATAAATGAATGAATCATGTAAATATGTAAATTTTATATTCATTGATACCTGTAATACTTTGTTAAGAAAGCATGTCAATAAATATAAAACTAATAATTAATATTTAAGAATAGTAGATATTTCACATTATCAAATTTTACATGCTACTATTTTGAAGATTGTATAAATTCATAGAATGATATTCTTCTCTATATTTTGTTTGACCAATTAATATTTTTCTTCTCATTTCTGGGATGCATAATTAATCCTTGAAGCTATTTCTTCACTAAATGACTTATGAGTCCTCATCTAGATTCAAGAAAATAAATATTTTAATTAGTAAGTACCTCTTCTCCACTTCCTTCAACCAAGAAAATTATTGCTAGAGAATAGCAAAATTAAGTATCTAGGTTCTTCTTCTTTGTAACTTATTTTTGACTCCTCATAGACTCAATAGGAGATTTTATATTCTTTTATTGAAAGAATAACTACGATTTATACTACATATTGTCCAGAGTTATTATACTCTTGTTCAATTAATGTATTAAAATATGTCTATATTTAACATATTTTAATCTTGAATTATTATATTATTAATTGTCGGTGTAGGATTATTTTGGATTAGTTTTATTTTCTGTTCAAAATTTCCTTTTCTTTATGCATCTTTTATCCTTCGCCGAAAAGTATTCAACTCCTCTATCACTTTGTAGGATTTGATAATTTTCTTTTCCAACAATTTTTCAACTAATCCTTTGTAATCTGAAACATATTAAAATTCAATTGCTTATTCTGATTAAATGAATAACCGTACATTTTTATTAACTTAGAATAATATACATACTTAATATATCATTTTCATGATCTCAAATAATAGTGTAAATTTGTAACTTGTGTCTTACAACTTTGAAAATAACTTTCACACATTTGATACATGCAACCAAATTGTATACCAACAAACAATGTCATTTGATAAATGTTTGGCGAAACAAACCTTAAACATATATTACTCCTAATCACCACAGGATGTAATTTTGTTTTTGATATCAACACATAATTAGTATCTACTTTAATTTTTGTAAAAACTGAATTATATAAATCACATAGGATAGAAATTAAATTTAAAATGAGTAAAGTAATAAAAGAATATAAAACCTGAATTTGTCGTCATTTCTGTCTTTATTCATTCCATTGGCATAGTTTCTCGTATAGAAAATAATTTTTGAGTCATAAATCACGCTCTAAATGATACGTGATTGGTCAATATATTGCTAAGTCCCTCATTTCAAGATGCAATTAGGTTTTTTAAATTCCGCGTAAGAATAGAAATAATGAATAACATGTCCTTTGTTGATGATTAAACTTCCAATAAACCAACAGTAATTTTTAAACTCTTTGTTCCAACACTCGTGTAGTATATGTGCTGCCAAGGGACGCGTCTATTCAAATGTGCTCAACCGTGTCAATTCTTCTAGTTGAGAATAAGCTAATCGGTGTTAGTATTTTTTTAAAAAAATTAATTAAGGATTATATATATGGGCATTTTTGTAATTCAACTTTTAACTTAAGATCTTTCCATAGATTAATATAGTATAGATATAGATTAGTTGGTTCCCGTCAATTACTCGGATGAATATTAATCTGTTCACCTGCTCCTACTTTGGGATTGAAACTCTCACCAAAAATCTCTATAAAAAAATGGGGAGGAGAACTCATAAGTTCAATATAATCTTTCCAACATGTAGTCAAAGATGCACGAGAGGATCAGGTAGTGTGCAAGACCACTCAAGAGGACTGATACTACAAGAAAGGTTATAAGGGCAGACGGTGGGATATTCAACCCGAAAGTCTTGCGATATTATGATGGGAGTAGTAATCTTTTACCTCCAAATTAATAGGGGAAACTAAAACCTTAGGAAAAGGAAAAGAGGTGGAGGGCATTTTGCGTTGCTTGTGTATTAAGCTTGACCATCTTTTCAGCCCAAGAAGAAGAAAAAAAGGGAAATTACCAATTATGTCTATTTATAGGTAGCTTATTACATAAATTGGTCAATTGATAAAATATTACTTTGTAGCTATTTGTAGCAAAAACAAATATCAAATTTTTGCTTTGTTTTGAGTGAATGTTATTAGAATAGATTGGGCACAACTTAAGGAGCTTGAATCTCAGTTTTGGGATGATTTGGTGAAGTTTTGAGGTGATTTGAATTGAAAATTCGGTAATCACATGTATATCCATGTATACCTGTGTGTGATTGTGAGATACATGCGTGATACATGTTTGATACATGTGTCGCAGAAGACTTTTTTCAACTCGATTTAATTACGAATTTTGATACAAAACCAATCCATATCACCTCCAATCTTTCTCAAATTTTGTATATTGAGTTATCTATATATTTTCAATGAATTTCAACTATACCCATTGAAAAAGTTCCTTTTTTGTTTAGATTTTTAGAATATTGTATATATTTTTTGTATTTCATCACCTTATTTGCTACCTCATCCATAAAATTTCCTTTCCGTCTTGTATCTAGTGTTGCTAATCACGCTTAAAAATATGGAAGGTGATTTTTGCATGTGATTCTTTGAGAGAAAGAATCCTATTATTTGGTTTTTCAATTTTTGTTGGCTAGTTTTGGTAAGTTTATGATTAATGGCTAGAGATTGGTAAGTTGAGATTTATTTGGGACATTTGTGTAAGTTTCCCGAAAAAAAAGGACAATGAAACTAAAGATATTTGGTGGTGTCATAGGATGTGGACCCTTCACCGACAAGAGTCCACAACTTAAACAAATTAAGAAGACTAATTAAATATTTTTCAAAACTCCTTTTCAATCTTCCTACTCTATTCTCACCCTCATCAATCCACCCACCTCACCCCCTGTCTTCAAGCAGGTTTTTCTTTTCTTTTCAATTTTCAGTTTTTTTTCGTCACCATCCACCCTGCTATCCCCCCTCATCCCAAATTTTTTTTATATATATTTTCAATTTTTGTTTTTTCATCTTTCGATTTACAGGTACCAACTACTTGCATTGAGTGTCTCTCGACTGACAACTACGGATTTGCCCATTTAAAGGAGCAAATGGATGGTCACGGAACACAGATGGACAATCGTTACATTCTTTTTTTAAAGAGTTAATACACTCAAACTCGCCTAAATTATACAATATTTGTCAGTTTCCTACCTAAATTATCGCTTGTCCCCGAAAATCCCCTGAACTATATCCTCCTTCATAATAAAGCCCCCCCGTCGCTTATGTGACATATTGTGTGAAATAAATCGCCTAAGAGCGCGTGATGGGTGACAATAACCATTAAAATGGGCCCACCTGAAAACAACTAACAGCTAATTAGCCCCTTTTTATAAAACTTATATTTTCTCCTCTTTTTCTTTATATTACACCTTTCTTCTCCATTTTTCACCTTTCTTCTCCACTTCTTCATCTTAATCCATTTGAAATTCTCTGTCTTATTATTATTGAGTTTATTTTTTATCTGTCTCGTTTTATCTATCCTTCATTCTTTCCCAAATTTATTTGAAAGAAGGAGCACAAAATCCCCAACAAAAAGGAAAAGGCATAAACCTTTTTTAACAAAACAAATTACTAATAACAAGGCAAGAAGAGAGTTAGGACAACGAATTCAATTTTGAATACTTACAAGTCTTCTCTTCTTCTTCTTCTTCTTCTTCTTCTTCTTCTTCTTCTTCTTCTTCTTCTTCTTCTTCTTCTTCTTCTTCTTCTTCTTCTTCTTTATTTACTAACAAAAATCAGAAATCTCACAAAACCCTAGATTTAATTCCGTTTTCGAATAGCAGGAACAATACGTAGAGAAATCGATGGTAGAAACCGTGATTAATGAAAAGAATCGTTACTTAGAGAAGGTGTCTCTCATCTTCGATGAGAGAATTTTTCCCATGAGAGCAAAGAGGCCATACTTTGAGAGGAGTAAATGACGGACTGTGCAACAAAATCCCTTTTATTTTTTTATTTTTTTACGTAATTAGATTAACATATATTAATTAAACTTGTTTTTAAGATTAACATAATTAAATATCCACGTGGATGGCCACATGGTAGGTTTTAAAAATTATTTAGAAAGTGTATCACACACACTAGTAAAAATGAGATCTGGGGGGTTTTATTATGAAGAGAAATATAGTTTAGGGGGTTTTTGGAAACATGCGATAGTTTAGGTAGGAAACCGATAAATATTATATAATTTAGGTGGGCTCGAGGATATTCACTCTTTTTTAAAATCTATTCTTAGAAATAGGGTGAGGAGACGACGCAGTCTCTCCGTATGCATGAGACATGAGTCATCTTTGTGCACCTGAATAGCTATCAAAGCACAACGGCTTATGCAAAATGGCTTACTATAAAAAATAATAGATGGAAAGACAATATAGGGGCTTCTTAAAGTTTCTTTTTTCACAGATGTTACGCTGAAATTCCTTCATTTGTGAAGAAAGTTAGCTCATTCTCGTTACTCGGATATTCTGTTCACCTGCTCCTACATTGGGATTGAAATTTTCACCAAAAATCTCTATAAAAAAAAAGGGGAGGGGGAACGTTACAGTATAATCTTTCCAATATGTAGTCAAAGATGCACGCGGATCAGCTAAGGGTCGTTTGGTAGGGTGTGTAAGAATAGTGTTGAATAAGGTATATTAGTAATGTATGGATTAGTAATGTATGGGTTAGTAATGCAAGCTTTAATTATGTAGAAATTATTTTTTATCCACTGTTTGGCGTGGTGTATTAAAAATTAAAATGCATTGCATAATTTTAAAAAAACTTAGTTGTTTACAAAAATATCCTTTATATTCTTTAGCTTTAAGGGACTTTAAGGATAATTTTGTCTTTAACCATACTAATGCAAGCATTAGTTGGTATAGCTAATACCATGGTTTGTTATATTTAGTTATACCTAGGATAATACCAAATAGATTGTATAACTAATACTTGCTTTAGTAATACATAGGTTGAAAAAGTATACCAAACAAGGGATTAATAATAGGATTAGTTACCTCCTACAGCAAAGATTGATACCTTATTTATTTTAAATAAATACCCTTTTAAAAAATTATATTCCATAGCTACCTTTTGATTTTTTATAGCCAAATATCTATTTATGGTCACCTCCTACCCTTAAGCCATAAAATAAGCTTTGTATTATTTTTCTCTCTCCACTCAAATTTATCCTATCCCCTCAAATTTCTCCTATCCCCTACCCCATATTTATTCTCCCTCTCTCTCTCTCTCATCTTCCACCTTCATCTTACTACCAGAACTCTCCGGCAAAGCATCAGAATTAGAGTTCCGATATAGAAATTTTCTCCGGCCTAACAACGGCAACCAGAGGCAACGGTGACGACGAATGAGAACTGGATATTGATGCTGCTTCAACCTCACCGCTGCTGCCCACGGTGCTTGTAAACTCCGTCGAGACTGTGGACTGCTGACGGTGGCTTCGACGGCTTCAATCGTAAAGAATAGGTTTTTTGAAGTGCACGCGAGGGTATTATGGTAACAGGTCAGTGGTTATTCGAGTCAGAATCACGGCCCTCTCGACGAGACGACATTAGGGTTGTTCTTGAACAAAGACGACAGAGTTTTGAGGCTGAGCAACTTGAATTTTCTGTTAATATATTTCAATGTATTTCAATGTATCTCACTGTATTTCCATGTATTTCATTGTATTCATTGTCTTTTTTTTCATTGTATTTCAAGTATCTCGCTGTATTCCATATATTTCATTGTATTCACTGTCTCGTTGTATTCCGTGAATGTATTCATATATTTTTTAATTAATAATTTATGTATTGAGATGTATATATGTATTCAAATTGCTCTGTTTTTGTTGTATTTATCGGCTGAAAAAAATATTCAGCATATTTTTTCTGAAGATTGCTATGTTTTTGGGGTGTTTTTCGATTGAGAATCGTTTTTCTAACTGGAAATATAAATTTTGTTTGTTATATTGAGTTTGTTGAGTTATATTAGGAGTCTATTATGTTAATTGATTCACTTTCCGTTTAAAAACAACTGAATAAACCATGAATTGTGCTATTTACGTTACTGTATTCATAAATACATATCGTTAATACAGTCAAATACAATAATATGTCTAGCTATAATCCCCTGTTTCACGCCGTGAATACAGTCGAATACAAAAATTTGTCTAGCTGTAATTCCATGTTTCACGCCTAGAAATGCTACTGTATTCATGAATACATTAGCTTAAATACATCGAATACATTCTAAAAAACTTGAAAACATAGCTATAGGAAATAATATAGTAAATGGTAGCTACAACTAGCTAATAACCACTAAACAATAGTGGTTTGTGAAAATTTCTCTTAATAATACCAAAAGCTAATGTATGCATTATTTTCTCTATATCCTACCAAACGACCCCTTAATGTGCAAGACCACTCAACAGGACTGATACCGTAACAAAGGTTATAAGGGCAGACAGTGGGATATTCAACTCGTCAGTCTTGCGATATTATGATGGGAGCAGGGGCGGAGGTAGAGAGTCGAGTGCGCGTTTGGCCGAACCTAATAGCTTTGGTTCGAACTATATATTTGTCTTAAAATATTCATTGAATATGTATAAATTATTATTTTAGTACTCAATAACTTAAAACAATTAAAATCTCGAACCTATAAGCTTGAAATTTTGACTCCACCTCTAAATGGGAGTAGTAATCTTTTACCTCCAAATTAATTGGGGAAACTAAAACCTTAGGAAAAGGAAAAGAGGTGGAGGGCATTCTGCGTTGCTTGTGTATCAAGCTTGACCATCTTATCAGCCCAAGAAGAAGAAAAAAGAGGACAATGAAACTAGAGATATTTTGATGTGGACCCTTTACCGACAAGAGTCCACAACTTAAACAAAGAAGATTAATAGCTTGTTTGGCATTTTGAGAAGTGCTTTTGAAAAAAGTACTTTTGGAGAAAATTAGTTTGTGTTTGGCTAATCAGTCTGAAAAGCACTTTTGAGAAATAATTTGTGTTTGACCAAGCTTTTTAAAAAGTGCTTTTAAGTGTCAAATTACGAATAAGGACATGAATAGATTTACTTAATAATTAATATTATAAGTAAATAAATAAGATCAAAATTTTGTTATTGCATGCAATAATTAAAAAAATTAATTTTATTTAAGTAAAATATGAATAAAATTAAAAAGTACTTAATTCTTTTAATATAAGTTAAATATATTAAAATTCCTTCAAAAAATATAAAATCATTCACCCCTAAAGACACTATATAATAGAAAGTTTCCTAAAAATAAGAAGAAATATTTATAAATTAATATCCTAAGTATTAGGTTTAAGGGTTATTTTGGTATATACTATATTTTGTTAAGGGTATTTTAGGTAAGAAGAAAAGCCAAAACTGCTTCTGCTTCTGCTTTTGGAAAGAAGCTATTTTTTTCTGCTTCTCTGAAACTGCTTCTGCTTCTTCCCAAAAGTACTTTTTTTCCCCAAATAAACTTGGCCAAATACCTTAAATTAGGAAAAAAGTACTTTTGGGAAAGAAAAAAAAAGCACTTTTTATTTGAGAAGCTTGGCCAAACAGGCTATAATACGCGTGCGGTATGGGGTGCAACCATTTAACCGCCTGGGTTCTCAATTCTCATGGTGTATACGTATTGGACGGTGGCCCCCACAGATATTTCTTTGGATCTCTACGCAAATAGCCCGATAAAATTCACTATTTACTTTTTTTAGCTGTCATATATTGATTATATATTAATTATAAACGAGTATACATATATTATACTTCAAGTGGTTATTTTTTAGTTTAACAGTTGAGTGAATAACTATTTAGGTCAATTGTTTTATGTCGTTATACCCCAATTGATTCCTTACGATTTTTGTCCTTTTCTTTTAACTTTGAGAGGACGGTGACCCCACCTAATCGTAGAAATATTGCCTAGTAGAAACTTTTGTTATCATTAAAAAATAGTCGGTCAAAGTTTTAAATTTTATGAGTAAAACTAAATGATAATATCTTAAAAGTGTAATTTTATATCCCCTCCTCCCTACTTCCATTGAAGTAAAACCGTTCCATTAGCATTAGTCTTCCTTTCCATATATGTATGTCATTGTAATAATGATCTCACGTAACAAGCAACTAATACAAGAGAACACACTTCCTGAGTAAATACAATCTTCATTGAGCAGATGATATATCTCGGAGACTTGCAATTATTATCATTTCAATTTCCTAAAACTTTGAAAAGTGTAAGGTTTCTTTTTTGGGAACTCACTAAGCTTTACATATATTAGTACATGTTTTAGTTAAACCATAAAAATCGACAAGCAATCCGACACAAAATCAACAAACACAGAGGAGGTGGGTCCTCCACTTCCCACCTATCTATGGCATTTGAAAATTCAAAGACCAAAAAGACTGCAACAAACTATGCTACAAACAGATAATATATGCTGTAGTGTCTTACAATTTTATAATAATTGCATGAGTATATAGAGACTGTGACTTTAGATTGAAGACAACCCCTATTGCCATTGGCACGTCTTATTGGGTAACAATTTAAAAAATATGCATCAAATGGTGTAACCTAATAAAATAAAACGGGAAAAAACTATGACAGATTAGAACTTAAATTTTAGCGGATTGATTTATTTAATGCTCGCGTTGGTGAATTGCTCGAATACCACTCTAAAACATACTCCCTCCGTTTACTTTTAGTTGTTCACTTTTAATTTTACACTCCCTTTAAAAAAATGAGGTATGTATTTTACAATTTTACCCATAATAATGATGACCATCCTTTTTATCCTCTATCATCTCTTTATCAGATTAATTCCTTTTCTTTTTCTTTTAAAAAAAATTAAAATCCACGAAGGCAAAGAAGCAAAGCATCTCTTACACCCCACCGCCTTATGTTTCTTTCCTCTGTAAGCATCTCAACTTTCCTTAGCTTACAATTAAAAACTTACAATTAAAATAATGTTTTATATCTCTTTTTAATGCAAATACATGCAGAAAAGTTTAGAATCTCTGCTTACTTTGAAACATCAATGTAGGTCAATTTCTTGCCACTTGTTTTGCATTTTCTGACCCAACCCAATAAGCTGTACAAATATTCCTCTTATATCCGCTCTCTCTCTCTTAAGTCCTGAGTTCTTGGGATTTGCATGAGAAACTTGCTTTATACCTTTCAGCTTTGGCCTTAGCTTGCTTTTACTTTTACTGCTGCTTTTACAGTACAAACATATTCCCCCCAGCACATTATGACCACCTTACACTTCATACCATAAGCTCCATTCTCTCTAATTTCACATTCCCCTTTTCACCTTGATAGGCTTTTGGGGTTTCAAATTCTTGTATTTATTCATTCTTTTCAGTAAGAAAACTATTTACTCTCTGTTGTCAATGTTATAATGAGTATTTTAAGAGCACCAAAAAATTCTTGGCAACCAGTTATGACTGCTAATACAACCATTCCTAGTTACTGGCTTAATTGGAGGTTTTTGCTCTGTTCCATTTGGGTTTTAGCATCAATGGTGTTTGCAGCCATCCTTGTAATTAAGTATGAAGGTCCGAAAAATGGAAGCAGTGAAGAAGTAGAGAAGGAGTCCCCTGGCCTCTTGTATCAAGATGAAGTTTGGAGGCCATGTCTTAAAACTATACATCCTGTTTGGCTTCTTGCATTCAGAGTCTTTGCCTTCATTATTCTTCTTTTATTGCTAATCCTTAATGTTATTGTTGATGGAGGGGACATTTTTTACTATTACACTCAGTAAGTAATTCAATTTCTTAAATAAATTGTAGGATATTGAATGTTGCTATCTGAAATTTAATATTCCATTTGCTATTGAACAGGTGGACATTCACATTGATTACTATTTATTTTGCGGTAAGTAAAGGAAACATACATTAATTTTCATCTTTTATATTATGTTGCTTATGTTACAACGTTTATTTATGTAGCTTGGATCTATTCTCTCAATGTATGGATGTTATCATCATCACAATAAAGTTGGTATTGATGGAACTAATAATGAGAGGTTAGATGCTGAGTATGGTTCACAAGGATTGGCAGAAAGCTCCATCAGTTCAAATGCTGTAAAACATATGGGGGAAATTGCAGAACAGCCTTATCATCGCAAAACTGCTGACTTTTCGGGATATGTTTTTCAAATAATTTTCCAGGTATTTCACAATGTGATAAATTCATATTTTTGTTTTACTTCAAATGAAATTTGTGCCCTTTTTTTGTTGCTAAAGTTTGTTCTTTTTTCTTGTTAAAGATGAATGCAGGGGCTGTAACGCTTACGGATTGCGTCTTCTGGTTCATACTTGTTCCATTTCTGACCATTAAAGGCTACAAGTTAAATTTTGTAAGTAGGCTACACTACCTCAGTGAAGTTCTGCACATTGTTGTTGGAGATCTTTCTTTGTTAATTTCTAAATGTTATGTCATCTATCTTGCAGTGGATTATAAATATGCATTCAGTCAATGTTATATTTCTACTTAGTGACACTGCTCTAAATTGCTTGGTAAGTTGCATATTTTCATTGATATATACCAATGTGATGTTCATATATTTGATTACTTATCTTAAGTCTCCCATTGCTAAATGCTATTTCAGCGGTTCCCTTGGTTTCGGATTGGATACTTCTTTTTATGGACAACAGTTTATGTCATTTTCCAGTGGGCTGTTCATGCCTGCATCTCAATCTGGTAATAATAATGCTGTAATCCTAAGTTGTTGCATTTCTATTATGTTTAATCAATCGATTAATTACTAGTATTGATATGACTTTTTTTGAACCAGGTGGCCCTATCCATTCCTTGATCTTTCATCTGCATTAGCACCTTTGTGGTATGTACTTCCTATTATGTCCTGAACTATACAAAATATCCTGATGGTTTTGTTCTTGAATAAAGAAAATGAAGTCCACCGTTGCTGTTTTCAGGTATTTGTTGGTGGCATTTATGCACATACCATGCTATGGTATTTTTGTTTTGGTTATGAAGCTGAAACACCATTTGTTCTCCAAGTGGTTTCCTCAGTCTTATCAGTGTGCGAGATGATACAGCCACACCTTAAATCCCAACCAAGTTGGGGTCGGCTATATGAACTCCTCATTGTCCAAGACCAAGTAAGGAATTTTCATCTTTCAAGACGGCTATACTAGGGGAAAAAAAGAATCTACATATGGCAGAGAATACGACATCATCTTGTGTTTTGAACATTAAACTTGGATATTTGGTCCTTTTTCTGGAATGAACAAAGAAAAAAAATAAAAAAAAATTATGTAGCAAAGTAGCTGTGAATCCTTAGAAGTTAAAGAAGAAAACATAGGGATTTAAACTTCTGGTTTGCTAGATGTACATCTTGGGTAGCTATGGAAACAGAGATTTGTTGTTATAAGTTATTGTTGAGCTCTTTCTTGGAATGTGTACAGATGATTGAAAATATATACAATTATGAATTCTAAAGAACGTCGAGCATTATTTTTCCCTCTTTCTCTTTATCTACTTGATAATGTACATTGATCTAATTTAACATTTGAATCTGGTAAAGCTCTATGTGCCCTTTGTCAAATTTTATGTTATTTTATTATTTAGAAATAAATGCTAGAATTGCTCATTCAATCTCTAAATCTAGATGTACCTCTGGGTCAGTAACTTGTATCACTAGCCTAGATGTTACAGGTTGCAATTTTCCAATTGAGGTGTAACAATAAAGAATGAATACACCTGAAAAATTTCAAACTACTCCTTTCTTGGGGGTAAAATATACTAGTAAATCACAAAAAATACTGTTATTTCTAAAAGTAGTTTTGGCCTCTGGGTCACCTAAGATAAAGAATAGATGCCATAAAAAACATGTCTAACAGTAATAAAAGCTGTCCAAATTAAAGTGTCCACTCTCTACTGTTCAGATCTCAACCTTTTGGTGGGGCAATGACTTCATGCTGGAGAAGAAACTCAGTCCCAGTCAAAAGCTGGTTAAAGGGTGTGATATTGCGACTCATCATTTTTTTTATGATTATATCATAAAGATTGAAAGAGGAAAATCATAGACATAGCTTTAATTTGGATTTTGGCCATATATAATTGAGCATAATTTTCAAGAATATATAATGTATATTATAAAAATATTTTTATTTAAATAATTATTTTTATATTGCGTGCATGGAATATATATTTTACAACTTTATTTTCTTTCATTCTGAATTATGTAAATAAATTTTTGAATTTTGTTGTTAATACTAAAATTATTATTATGAAAAAATTATTCTAATTATTTTTTTATTATGTTCATTATATTGTTATTCCAGCATTATATATGCTTGAATACTTTTTATTTTTTTAATTTATAAATAAAATTTATTTATTCTATAGGTAAGTCCATAGTATAAATTAAAAAGGAAAAAATTATAATATTAAAAAGTTTAAAATAATAAATAAAAAGAAGATAAATATTTATAATTTAGAGGGTAAAATAGGTATTTGGCAATCTAAAATTTGGAAAATCTAGTTGAGTGACTTTCTGAGTGTCATATGCATAGTTCAGTGACTTTATTGTTACAACGAAAGAAAAGTGACTTTAAGAAATAATTTGAGATAGTTGAGTGATCATTTGAGTAATGGACTCTACACTCTTAGGCTATTAGATGGAGCAAATCTTACTGGGTAAAATTAAATGTTGATGGATGTAGTAAAGGTAATCCTAATTTAGCATGAGGAGGGAATATCATCACGGTAACATGATAAAGGCCTTTGCAAAATATTATGGCCAATGTAGTTACAATAACTTAGCAGGTGGAATCTGATTCCATGTTAATTGTACAATTTGATATATTTTTTTAAAAAACACTAGATTGTTTCCCATCTCCCTTTTTGCTCCAGCAAACAAATTTGAGAAACAAATAAAAAACGATGAAGTCTCTGGATGTAGATATAATCTCAAGTGTCGTCTTCCTAAAGGATAATCTTTTTCAAAAAATTAATTTCGATAAAGATAATGGTTTTGAATTGATTTCCATTTTTTTTTGTTTATGGATGGAGTTTATGGCGTAGATTACATAAAATAAATGAAAAAGAGTCAATGACCTACAATGTGATAATACTGAGATTAGGTGAAGATCATATCCATACTTCATTATCATTTTCTATAATGGCATTACAAAAATAGTTATTCGCGCAAGATATTTTAAAAATATTAATTTAATTTTGGAATGCATAAATTGAAGTGTTAATAATAAATATCATTTAATCATACATAAATGATAAACTTTTATACACCACATGCTTTTGTATCCATTTATTAGTGTAAATAAATTTTCTCCACTGCGTTGCATTTCCTTTCACTGTGGCGTATGAGTCGATGAGTCCCACTGGCGTCATAGTTTATTAGAATATGAAAAAATATAGAAGACGTCATTAAAGTACAAGAAACTATTTGGATAATTCGTTAAAATAATTGAGTGGGGAATAAATATAACTACTGTTCCAATTAATTTCTTATTAATCGATTTGGCGAAGACTTGTACCAAAATAACAAAGACATACCGACACAAGACGTACCGACACAAATTGGTCTTTAAGCAGATTTAATTCATTCGAAATAGGAGTAGGAGAAAATGAAAGTCAATCTTACCTTTTTGTTTTCCAAACTAATTAAATGGGGTTTTGACACAGTTACCCATAAAAATAAAATTATTTACCCTTGTCTACCCATTTATTTTTCTACTCATAAATTAATTACATTTCCTATTCATAGTAGGTTTTGTGGGGAATTTTTTCTTTATTCTCCAATTATTTTTTATTTCTACGCTTCTTTTCTTTTCTTTTTTCTTTTTTTCTCTTTTCTCTTTTTCTTTTTTCTCGTTTTCTTCTTATTTTTTTGTTTTTTCCTTTTCTAATTTCATTTAACTTCTTTTTTTTATATTCTTTTTCTCTTCATAATCTAATTTCATTTACTGTTTTCACTATTTTTTATTATTCTTTTTTATATTATTACTAAAAAAATTAAATTGTGTACCAATTAAATATAGCTAATACAATCAAAAAAATACTAACTAACATATGATACCAGTATAGTATATAGCTATACCAACAGGTTATACAATTGTACTCAAAGAGTTAAAAAAATTTAATTCAATTATTAAACTGAAATAATATCAGTTGTCAATAAAAATTTCAAAAAATTCTAAAAGGATCTAATTGTAAGAGTATGCCGTTACATTATATATCATACTATAATATTATTTTTTGGCATTTTCAATTTGTCCCTCACGCTGGGTAAAAGCTTAAAGTAAATTAAAAGGGAAAAAGCAAGTGAATTTACGTGTAATAAGTATACTATTATAGTATATTGTATACTATTACAACATACTGTTACAGTATATTGCATATTATTACAGTATACTATAATAATATATTGTATACTATAATAGTATACTGTTGCAGTATAACTATATACTCCTATAGTATATTGTATACTGTAGCGGTATACTATTAGGTAACTGTGTTCTTCTTCGATTATTACAATATACCGTTGCAGTATATTGTAAACTATAATAGTATACCAAAATGGTATATTTGTATACTATTTGGGTATACAATACAAATTCGTCTTTTTCCCTGGTTCAACTATATTTCAAACCAAATTTCTAAAATCTGCTATAAAATCTCCACCAAATGGACTAAAACTTTAGCTACAACCTCCAATCAAACTTTTCAAACAAACTCACGCAGGATCGGATCAAAACAATTGAAAACTCAAACAAACCAAGTTATGAGTTTCAAGCTTCAAGGTCCTTCAATGGTGGATTTAAATTTTTGTACAATAAATCTTCAAAAACCAGCATCAAAGGTACAATCTACGCATCAAAAAATAATAACTAACAAATTTCAACAGTAAAACACCATAAAAAATCAGATCTGGCATTTTGAACTTACAGGTTAACTACAAAAATTGATCTGTTCTTCCTACGATCTAGTTTTTGAATTGTGCCCTGTACTTTAGTGTTGAAAACTTATTTTTGTGGGTCGACCCGATTGACAGGTGGATACTATATCAGCTCAGTTTCAACAAGGAATGGGAAAACAAGAATAATATGAATAATGGGGATTTTATTACGCACGAGGAAGCGAAAAGCCTGATGAGATTGGTGAATTTTGAGGAGCTGAAATGGAAATTAGGTATGGAGAATACTGATGTTATTGGATACAATGAGCTTTTTAAAGCTTGTGAGAAAACGGGTGTGGCTAATGTGAGCACGTGATTTTTGCCTTACGAAAAACTACTCCAAAATAAATCAAAAAATAAAATAAATTTCTTTTACTGTGTAATTTTTGAATTTGCGTGGTGTTAAATACTTGTGTTATGTCCGTAAGTATTTACATTGTCATAATAAAATGAAAAAATAAAATAAAATACATATTGCATGCATATAGGATTTAATGATACATTTAAAAGATAATTTAAATAAAATCACAAAAAATATGCAATAGTTCTATTTTAAATATTCCACTATGTGATTGATGTTTTGTCTATGTGTTAAATAATTGTTATAAAATAATTAATATATTTTGTGAATTTAAAATTGTTTTACAATTAAAATTAGAAATTTAAATTAGAAAAAATAAAAAAAATGTATATATATGCAAAATCGGACCTGGATTAAAATCCAGGCCCAAATGAATTAATTCCCCCCCACAGCCCAATCCAGATGACCCTGTCCGGTCCAATTCAAAACCAAAACCAAACGACGACGTTTGGTCACCTCCCATCAAGGGCCGTTGGATCAAATCCAACCAACGGTCAAGATCTCACCCCCTTTACCCGTAACCCGTAACCCGTTCCAGTGACCCGACTCAGCCGACCCTGGCATTAAACCAAACGACATCGTTTGGTTTAATGAATTGATCCTGGCCCTTCATTCTATCTAATCCAACGGACAATATCAATCCACCCCACCCCTATATAAGTCCCAGGCCCCTACCCCGGCCCCAAACTAAACACCCCCCCTCCTACACTGTTCATCATCGTCCCCCAAACCCCCACTCCTAACCCTAGCCGCCCTAGGATCCCACCGCCTGAAACCCGGCGGCATCAACGCCGCCGGTCACTACCTTAACAACCTAGAACCCCCTGAACATCCTCTATCCAGTTATGCTAGCCACTTGGCTCGAATCTGCTTGAAGGTTCTCGAATCTTCATTTGAAGATTCGAGCCGAGTTTAAATCTAAACCTAACAGCCCCAAATCGACACCATAGCTTCCCCTAGCCACCCTGAGTATGGATCTATTGTTTGTTTGGCTCGGATCAGTTCCGAGCTTCTCGAATCTTCTTTTGAAGATTCAGACCAAACAAGAACAAACTCAGATCCGTTTTAAGCTGACACCAAATGACCCCTAGGCTACCCTCACCCTTGTATCATATTTGGTTCTCCTCGAATCTGACCAGAAATGGTTAAATCCCAAATCGAACTTTCAAGAACCCTAAAAATACCAAACTTTTGGATTCTGTTCAGATTGAGTAAAGATTGAGGTTTAATCAACCTTAGTCGAAGTATTTTCAGTGGAAAATACTTCGACTAAGGTCTGTTTGATTTCAAACAAAATCCGAAGCCGAGTTGAGTTCGAGTCTGATTAAAATTCAGAGCTACTTTTCTATTTCTGTTTGTGTATTCTGTATGTATTTTCATTTGTTTAATAACTTGTTAATTTTTCATATTTTGTTTTGATTAATTCTGTCATTTCCGTCTCCTACCTATCTACTTGATCCGAATGTGAATTGTTTCTGTTGGTTGTGACTAATTACAATGTGTGTAATCGACTCGATTAAGTTCGTCGATTAGTTATATTACGAATTTTCATTTCTGAAAATGCTGACTGAAACAGTCTGCTTCTATTGTTTTAGACTGATTATGGACAAATGTTGTAAATAGTCAACTGATTAATACTCGTCAATTAAATCATGTTTGTTTGTGAATCAGTGAATTCAAATGTATGCTGTATATGTTGTTTTCTGAACAGGGCATTGTCAGTATATTGACAATGCTCCTGTGTATGTTTGATCTTAGTTCAATTTGAAGATCAGTTTGAATTATTATGCTGAACTCAGTGTAATATTGTTGTAATGTCAAGTTTGAATTCAAGTTTACAAATGTTGATTGGATATAATTGTGTTAGGGGGTTACATTCTTAGTCAGGATTCAGTCCAAACTTTAGGATTGGTTTGTAGCTGTTGTAAATCATATTAATAATCAGGCTTATACAGATTTTAAAATCTGTATTGTTAAGATGCTGAATTTAAGGCAGTAATACCAGTAGAAAACAGTAAATTTGGACATTTCTGGGATAAAACAATGAGGATAATATGTTAATAGCAATGTGCTGAAAGTGAAAAGTTAGTGGCTATTATTTAAAGTGATAATGGGAAACAAAGAGTAATGGGGCTGCTGAAAAACAGGATAATAGCACTCAATAGGATTTAAAGTATTCAAAAGTAGTTTTAATGGAAAAACTTTCTGATTTTTAAAGGAGAAAAGGGTCCATCCAACATTAAAAAGTATAGAACCAGCCCTGTATAAATACAAGAGCTGGACAGACAGAGAAAGGAGGAGACAGAGAACAGAATTTAGGAGACTTTAAGAGTTTTTTCAGAGAAAGAGAGTTTTAGAGAGACTCAGATTTTGAAAGAGAAAAAATCTGATTTAAGAGCTTTTCAGAGAAAGACTGAGAGAGATACATTGAGAAAAATCAGAAATAGAAATCTGAAAATTGAGAAGAACAGAATCAGATATAGGATAGAAGGAAAGAAAGAAAATCAGAAATAGTAAAAAGAATTCTACATCAGACACTAGTATTAAGGCTGATTTTTGAAATTAAGAGCTTTTCAGTTTTCCTTTTCTAAAGTTTTAGAATCAGACAGATTGCTCAGTTTAAAAATCTGAAACTTTTAAGAAGTCTTGTACTGTGTTTCTGAGTTTCTCGGGCCTTGTTTTGTTGACCAAGTCTGTTGAACACTGGTATATTCTGCTGATTTTGTTACTGCTGCTACTGCTGAAATTTACTTCTTCTACCTCCATTTCCAGGTACATACCTTTTAAACTCAGGTTGTGAAAAGCTTCAACACGGCAAATAAATGAAGTTTGGAGTTATAATTTTGCTTTTTACTCATCTAAGTCCTTTAGTTTAAATTTCTGTTTTATTTCATGTTGGTTAACTAGTAGTGAATTCAACACTAAGGCTATAAGTTAATCATCTTATTTTGAAATTCGTGTAAAAGTTTGTAATAATATTATCCATTTCGAAATCTCATTAGTATAGTTATATTTGAATTGTCAAAGTAGGGAATATGGCATGAATGTTGGTCATTATTTAATTTTGTTGTTAGCTAAGTAAGAAAGTAATGTAGAAGTATCAAGAAAACTACAGTAGTAATATCTATTGTTAAATAAGGTAAAATGGTGTTGGTATTATTTCCATGTATAAGATAGCAGGTATCTATAGAACCATCAGTGGATGGTAAGTTGAGTTGTCATGGCTCATTATGATGTTAAAGTGCTACGAATGTTTCAAGACATACAAATATGTGGCATGTAAGGCAATGTTGTTAATCAATTTGTACAATAATTCTTTTCTTATCAACTTGATGCCTATTCACCCTCATAAATAAATTAACCAAACAATTAGGCCAATTAGATCAAAAGCAAGTATATGAGAATAAAATGAGGTGTACAAGCATAAATTGCAATACTTATATCAATGGTAAGTAGAAATAGAATTTGCACTAAATAAGAAATAAATAAAAATTGTTCAAAAATACTTCTTCCCTTCATAAATCATTTTGTGAGTTTCATATGTCCCTCATTCTTTGGTATATGTATATATGTTGTATTTGTGAAGAATAGTATTAATCATGTTCTTATTCTTTATTTTGAATTTGAATAGTCTTGGATGAACATAAATTATACGCGGAAATTCTAATCGACGGGCAACATTTAATAAATTGTGGATTCTTTTTCAAGAATTAAAGGGTATCTTAAAAGGAGATTTCTCGTGATATAATAAACAATTTGTGGAAATTCCATAATACCATTACAGTATTTTGCGCAATTAGGGATGCGTTCGCGTACCCTGATTATATTTAAAAGCAAATTCGGATTATGCGTACGCCCAATTTCGAGCGAATATTTTAAAGGATTTCTCCGCGGATGTCAAAATAATTTCATATAACTCGAGATGTGTAGTTCATTGTCCAAATAAAAGGATGATGATGTTCCGGATTTTATTTTTAATTTTCGAATATATATTTTTATATAACATGGACAATTTTATTGTGTACACGTACGCGTGGCACAATCCCTGGTACTTATAAAAAATATAATACGAATATACGTACGCGTAATTCGTCCATGTAATTGTAAACAATAAGTAAAAAGCGGTAGTAAAATCATGCAATAAAAACGTATTTAGTAAAAATCAAGATAATTAAGCCAATAATAAAAACAGTTAAGCGACCGTGCTAGAACCACGGAATTCGGAAATGCCTAACACCTTCTTCCGGATTAACAGAATTCCTTACTCAGGATTTCTGGTTCGCAGAATAATAAACAGAGTCATATTCTCCTCGATTCAGGGATTAAAATTGGTGACTTGGTACGCCTTAAAATTCCCAGGTGGCGACTCTGAAATAATTAAATAAATCCCGTTTCGACTGTCCTTCAATTGGAGAAAACTCCCCACGCGCCCCGTGGGCGCGGTAAAAAGGAAGTGTGACAGCTCTGGCGACTCTGCTGGGGAATTTTAGTTGTAACCCAGAACCGCTGGTTCAGGGTTTAAAGAATTCGAGCTTAAGATAACTGCAATAATTGGCTTTATTTACTATATGATTTTCAACTGTTTATATGCTAATATGCTAAATGTTGCTTTTTATCGCTTTAATATTATTTGAATTGTGAATATATACAACTGCTACGAAACCCCTTTCTTTCTGAGTCTTCTGAATTTATGGTGTACACGTGCGCGTGACCCACCTTTCTGTTAAAGTCATACCAAATAAGACGGAGTTGGGACAAGTAACTAGGCCGGGCAGACTTTCGTGCTCCCGGTACGTTGCCCCGCTTCGGCTCAAACTGTCCGTTTGGGTAAGCCAGGTTTAGAACAATCAACCTAAGGTTTTACACTTAGAATAACTCAGCCATGTACCGGATCCCTAGTAGGAACGAATATTTGCATCATATGCATTTGGCCTTGGAGACTCAACACAGGGGTTGGGTCTGTCTAGGACAGGTGAACCCAAAATAAAAAGACCATCATGATGCATCCTACTTGTTACTTGTGCATTCATTTGCCTCGAATATGCTTGTTGACCAGCTTAAATAAAATCATGGTGATAAGAAAGGAATAAAATGGGTTGTTTTAAAAATTTCGAAAAAAATAGTTTTAAATTTTGAAATAAAGGTATTTAATAAAAAAAAAAATTCGAAAATGATTTTTTTTAGTATAAATTTTCCAAAATGAATTTTGACTTTATTAAAATTAAATTTCAGATACAAAATGAGCACCACACAAAGTCCCTCATCCACAAGTACGGAAGAATTTCTATGTCAGCTTCAAATGTGGTGGTATGATTTAGGCGAAGACAGTCAAAAATGGGTCGTCAAGCATTTGGGAAATCTCACGGACATTATGAAAGTTAAACCCCGTGATGATCTGATTACGGCGTTAGTAACTTTCTGGGACCCTGTTCACAATGTCTTTCGTTTCTCTGACTTCGAGCTTACTCCTACATTAGAGGAAATAGCTGGCTATGCTGGTTTTGACAGAAGTCTAAGAAATCAAAGCTTGATATTCACAAAGGCTCCTTCGGTACATCGATTCTTCGGTCTTCTGAACATCAGCAGTCAAATCAGGAAAAGCAATGTCATCAATGGATGTTGTTCCTTCAACTTTTTGTATTCAAGGTTCGGAAAATCAGATGGGTTCGAAATTCATGAGAAAGGCCTTACTAATAAGCAAAACAAAGACACTTGGCAGATTCACCGTCGATTTGCTTTCATGGTGGCTTTTCTAGGAGTCATGGTTTTCCCAAATAAAGAGCGAACAATTGATATTCGCACCGCGAAAGTTGTGCAAATCCTCACCACTAAAGAAAATCACACCCTTGTCCCCATCATTTTATCAGATATTTATCGGGCTTTGACTTTATGCAAATCAGGAGCAAAAGTCTTCGAAGGATGCAAAATTTTATTGCAAATGTGGGTGATGGAGCATCTCCAACAACAACCCAAGATCATACAGTATGGGTCAAACAATGATAATTGCATCGAAAGCTATGAGGAAAGAACAAAAAATTATCAGGTTTCAGAAGGGATAGAAGCATGGGTATCTCATCTAAAGGCTTTAACGGCAAATCAAATTGAATGGACTCTGGGATGGCTCCCGATGAGGGAAGTAATACACATGTCAGCCTCAAATAGTTATCTACTACTATTGGGATTGAGAAGCATTCAGCCGTATGCACCACTGAGAGTCCTAAGGCAATTAGGGAGATATCAAATAGTTCCTGATGATGAAGATTTGAGTGTGCAAGTAATCGAATTACACCCAGAAGCCACTATTCCCGAGGCTCTACTTCAGCAGATGTGGAATGGGTGCCGATACTTGAAAAGTGATACTCAAGTCCCAGACGCTACAAAGGGTGAGATAAATCCTGGATATGCAAGGTGGTTTGAAAAACGGTCTCGCGTAGATGATGTACCAGAGCCTGAACTAAGAAGGCCAACAAAAAGACCCCATGTTCAAAACTTCAATGATAAAATCCAAGAACGGTTGATCTGGGGAGAAAAGGAAAAAGGGTACAAAGCAACTATCCATGCCCTAAAAGAAAATCTGAGAAGCCTCAGTTTGGAAAAAGATTTACAAGCACAAGAAGCCGAAGGCGAGAAGAAGAGTCTAGCTTGTGAGAATGAAAATATTCATGCTCGATTCCAAAAAATGAAAAGAGTTTCTGAAACGCCAAAGAGGAGCTGGAAGGATCAAAAAACCATCGCCAATCTCTTTGAAAGAATGCAAGATTATGATTCCATTCTTGCGGAAAACGAAAGGGAATTGAGCAAGGCAAAAGAAAGGATCCAACAATTAAACGAAGAAGCCAGATCTAACAAGGAACGCCAGGATAGGCAATCCGAAAAAGACAAGGTACAATTCAAGAAGGAAAAGGACTATTGGATGCAATCAGAAGACCAGCTTCGTGCACAACTAGAAGAGGCAAGAAGATGCAACAGAAAACACCAACAAGCAGACCTCGACAGGGAAAGAGCGCAAGCAAGATTAGAGCAAGCCAGACTCCGAGCTCTGTTAGAATCAGCTCTAGATCGTGAGAACCGTGTCAGAGATATAGCCACCACTCGTCAGCAGCAATTGCAAGACCAAGACCAACGTCTCCAAGGTTTCAGAGCACAAATCCACGACCTGGCAGTCTTCACATCTCAAAGTTATGTAAACTGCCAAGGAATGGATTATGAAAGGTTTACAGAGCATGCGCCCACTTTTGCTCGTCATCTAGCAATGGAGTTAGAAAGGATGTATCGAACGCTGGGAGGCCATCCGGGTCAAGCCCCACATTGAGCAGATAATCCAATATTTGACAACAAAAGTGGAAAGTGGGGCACGTTGTGAGATGTTAAGAATTGTATCTTTTATTTTGATTTAAGTGTGTGTGTTTTCAAGCCATTTTCTTAAAGTTTTCAAATGTAATTCCATCTTTGTGTAATGAATAAAAGTGATTGCCTTTGGTCCAAACTACGCATGGTCTGATTCATGTGGGGGCATGATACGTAGGCAATCTCTAAGATTCGACCACCACGATAAAAGATATATATAATAAATAAAAGTGAATAACAATAAAAAAAATTCAAGAAAGCTGGGACGACACATGCAGCTGAGCAAATGCATAATAGAAAGGGATTATTTGTCTAGGAGCATTGCACCTCAACGTGTGATTATATATGTATTAAACTCTCAAAGCTAACAAGATTGTTCATTTTCAGAATTCAAGCAGTTAGTTTCTCTAAAGAGTATACTGACATATTATCACTATCACACAAGATCAAAAGGACCAATACCCGAAAGTATGTCTATCCCAGATGTTGACACAGGTATGGAGATAGAGGAGATGGATGTCGGGAAAATGAAAGAAGAGATGTTTAAGCTCAAGTGGCAAATGGCTGAGATGTACCAAGCCTGGTCTACAGGACAGTTACCCCCATCTTACCCAAATAACCCTGCTCCATCAATGACCCAAACTCAGGATAATATCACCACTGAATTGTCCCCAAACTTCCCCATTTACCAGCACTACCGAGGCACCACCTCTCAGACACCGCAGTCTCCACCTCCGAAACCCGTTCCATATTTTCCTCCACCTATGACTCCTGTTTTCGTAGCACCTCCCCTTGCTACATTCCACAAATCTCCTAGTGAGCCTACATTCCAGGCCCAAGACAACCAATATTACCCCCGGAGCCCACCCTCAAAGCCTCCGAAATTAATTCAACTGCTCCTCGTTTTGATCTCCCAACCGAAATTGACAAGCCAACTAAAAATGTTGAACAAGAAGAGATGTTCAGGAAGGTCAAGAGTCTAGAGCAATCGTTCAGAGACATGCGAGGATTAGGCGGGCAAGTCAGTGTAGCATACAAAGATTTATGCTTATTCCCCAATGTACAATTGCCAGTTGGCTTCAAGATGCCCAAATTTGACCTATACAGCGGGCACGGCGACCCAGTAGCTCACTTAAGGGGTTTCTGTAGCAAGATGCGAGGAGCTGGGGGAAAGGATGAATTATTGATGGCTTACTTCAGTCAAAGTCTAAGCGGATCAGCTTTGGAGTGGTATACACGCCAGGACCATGGAAGATGGTACACCTGGGATGACCTGGCACAGGCATTCGCATACCATTTCCAATACAATCTGGAAATCATCCCAGATCGATTATCTTTGACCAAATTTGAGAAGAAACACAATGAAAGTTTCAGAGAGTATGGTTTTCGGTGGAGAGAACAGGAAGCAAGAGTGGATCCTCCTATGAAGGAGAGCGAAATGGTAGACTACTTCCTCCAAGCCTTGGAACCGACTTACTATGCCCACTTGGTTTCAGCGGTTGGGAAATCATTCAACGAAGTAGTGAAGATGGGAGGTATGGTGGAAGAAGGCCTCAAGACAAATAAAATCATGAGCTATTCAGCAATTAAGGCAACTACTCAAGCTATTCAAGGCGGGGTAGGAGGAATTGGAAGAAAGAAGAGGGAGGAAGCAGCGGTAGTTGATTCAAGAATTTGGCCGGGACCCAGAGGGTCACCGCTTTACTATAATCAACAACGACCTCGCCCATCAGCTTACCACCATGATTCATCCCAACACTACTATCACCCTTCAGAGCCTCATTTTTCCATTAACCATGCTCAAGCATACAATCAGCCACCTGTTCACACCAATTGGCGTGCTCCTGTCACACCAAATACTTACCCACGAGCCTATCCCGGACCAGGTTTCAGGCCTAGGCCAGCATTCAGGGGAGAAAGGGAATAGAAAAAGAAAACTTACACTCCATTGGGAGAGTCTTACACCAGTCTGTTCCACAGGCTGAGACAGCTAGACATGCTGAGACCAATACAATCCAAGCTACCCAATCCTCCTCCAAAGAATCTGGATTACACCATTAGCTGTGAATATTGCTCCGGTGCACCAGGCCATGATACGGAGAAATGTTGGCATTTGAAAAATGCAATACAAGAGCTGATTGATACTAATAAAATCGAGGTTCAAACCCCCGAAGCCCCAAATATCAATAGAAATCCAATGCCAGCCCATCAAGAGGCTAATATGATAGAAATCATACAAGCTAATGGGGAGACAAAAAAGCCGTCACAAACTGTCATGATGATCAAATCTCATGAAACCAAGCCAGATAAGCAGTTAACAGAGGAGAAGCCGGTATCTAAGCAGAACAGAAATGGTGATGGACCATCTATGATAATCGAGGAGGGATCATCGAGCAAAGTTGCCGCAAAACAAGAAAGGCCGAAAGTGATAGTACCAGGGGTTGCTAACAAACCCATTATATTTGTGGAAGGAGCCCGTACAGATCAGGTTATTATTGCACCTGTAATCCAGCTGCCGGTCGTCAACAACAAAGCCATCCCATGGAACTATGAACGGGTGACTATAATGTACAAGGGCAAAGAAATCAAGGAAGAAGTGTGTGAGGTGCAAGGCTTGACACGTTCGGGAAGATGTTTTACTCCCGAAGAGTTGAGAAAAACTAAAAACAATCCAACGCCAACAAAGAGAGCTGTGACGGAAGAAGAGGCGGAGGAGTTTTTAAGAAAAATGAAACTCCATGATTATTCTGTCGTGGATCAATTAAAAAAGACCCCCGCTCAAATTTCATTGTTGTCATTACTGATCCATTCAGAGGGGCACCGTCTGGCTTTGATGAAAATCCTGAATGAGGCTCATGTTCCTGAAAAGATCTCTGTAAATCATTTGGGAAAAATAGCCAACAGAATCTTTGAGACAAACAGAATTACATTTGCTGATGATGAATTACCTGTGGAAGGTACCGAGCACAACAAAGCTCTTTACCTCACCGTGAAATGTGAAAACTCCGTAGTAACCCGGGTATTGGTTGACAATGGGTCCAGTGCAAACATATGCCCTCTCTCCACTTTAAACAAATTAAAAATTAAAGAGGAGAGGATCCAGAAGAATAGTATCTGCGTACGAGGATTTGACGGTGGAAGCAGAGATTCATTTGGCGACATAGTGTTGGAACTAACTATAGGGCCAATTGAATTCACAATGGAATTCCAAGTGTTGGACATGACTGTTTCTTACAACTTGTTGTTGGGTCGACCATGGATCCATGCTGCTAAAGCAGTCCCGTCAACACTACATCAGGCTGTCAAGTTTAAATGGGATCATCAAGAAATAGTCGTGCATGGAGAAGAAAGTTTAAATGCTCACAACAGTACCATTGTACCGGTCGAGGGAACAGAAATTGACCAAGGACCATGGGTATACCAAGTGTCCGACACGGTGTCAGTAGAGAAAATTCTAGAAGGGAAATACCTTCCGAATCCAAAGATATCCTCTGCATCAGTCATGGTAGCTTATGAAATGTTAAAGAATGGCTTTATACCCGGCAAAGGTCTGGGCTTATCTCTTCAAGGAATTGTACAACCAGTATCTCTCCCCGAGAACTGGGGAACATTCGGTTTAGGGTTCATACCCACCGCCAATGACGTGATAAGGGCCAGGAAGTTGAAACACCGAGCATGGGTTCTTCCAAAACCAGTACCACATCTGTCAAAGTCTTTTGTCAAGACCAGTGCTAAAAATCGCCCGATAACAACAATTCCTAAATCCCGGGTCAATCCTGAAGAGGAATTAATTGAAAGGTTCGAGAAATTGTTTAGTGATGTGAATATGTTGGAAAGCGGAGAAGGGTGTAGCAACGCAGAAGTTCAATTCGTTGGGCCAGAAACAAAGCTCAATAATTGGAAAGCCACTCCTCTCCCAATTCGAAAGGAGTCTTGTTCCTTTTACGCTGGCTCTAGTGATATGGCATGCATGAGGAATCTTCAGCCCAGTCTTAAAAATCAATCTGGTTCCGAAATATTAATTCAAGAAATATATTGTGATTATGAATCAGAATATGATGAAGATGAGGTTTTTGAAGAGATTAGTAAAGAGTTAATTCACTTTGAGGAAAAAATCAAACCTAACTTGAGTGATACCGAGGACGTCAATATAGGGGACACGAGTAATGTCCGGGAAACTAAAATAAGTGTCCATCTCGAACCAAAGATCCGAGAAGAGTTAATTAAAGCACTCATAGAATTCAAAGATGTTTTTGCATGGTCGTATGACAACATGCCGGGCTTGAGCACTGATTTAGTGGTCCACAAATTGCCCACCGATCCAACGGTGCCTCCTGTCAAGCAGAGGCTGAGAAAATTCAAGCCTGATATGAGTGTGAGAATTAAGGAAGAAATCACCAAACAATTGGAAGCAAAGGTCATTCGAGTCACTCGATATCCTGTTTGGTTGGCTAATGTCGTTCCTGTGCCAAAGAAAGACGGCAAAATTAGAGTATGCGTCGACTATCGCAATCTCAACAAAGCAAGTCCAAAGGATAATTTCCCATTACCCAATATCCATATTTTGATCGACAATTGTGCCAAGCATGATATAGGGTCTTTCGTGGATTGTTATGCCGGGTATCATCAAATTCTAATGGATGAAGAAGATGCAGAAAAAACGGCATTCATCACACCATGGGGAACTTATTGCTACCGGGTAATGCCATTCGGTTTAAAGAACGCCGGAGCAACCTATATGAGAGCAATGACCACAGTGTTTCATGATATGATACACAAGGAGATTGAGGTATACGTGGATGATGTGATCATAAAATCAAAGCATCAGGCCAACCACGTTGGGGATTTGAGGAAGTTCTTCTTAAGACTTCGCAGGTACAACCTCAAGCTTAACCCTGCCAAGTGTGCATTTGGAGTTCCATCTGGAAAGTTGCTGGGATTCATAGTCAGTCGACGAGGCATCGAGCTTGACCCATCAAAGATCAAAGCCATCCAAGAACTGTCACCTCCAAGAAACAAAACTGAAGTAATGAGTTTGTTGGGAAGGTTAAATTACATCAGCAGGTTTATTGCTCAGCTCACAACAACCTGTGAGCCAATTTTCAAATTGTTAAAAAAGGATGCTGCGGTCAAATGGACCGATGAGTGTCAAGAAGCGTTCGATAAAATAAAAGGATACTTGTCAAACCCACCCGTGTTGGTCCCGCCAGAGCCAGGAAGACCTTTGATTCTTTACTTGACGGTTTTGGAAAATTCATTTGGTTGTGTATTGGGGCAACATGACCTCACTGGCAGAAAAGAACAGGCCGTCTACTACCTTAGCAAGAAGTTCACAGCTTATGAGGTTAAGTATACTCATCTGGAAAAGACATGTTGCGCCCTAACATGGGTAGCTCAAAAATTGAAACACTATTTGTCATCCTACACTACTTACCTCATTTCTCGGTTGGATCCATTGAAATACATTTTTCAAAAGCCTATGCCAACGGGAAGACTTGCAAAGTGGCAGATATTGCTCACGGAATTCGACATCATCTATGTGACTCGAACTACAATGAAGGCTCAAGCACTGGCCGATCATTTAGCCGAAAACCCGGTCGATGAGGAATATGAGCCGTTGAAGACTTATTTTCCTGATGAAGAAACAATGCATATCGACGAGGTGGAGCAAATTGAAAAGCCTGGCTGGAAACTTTTCTTTGATGGAGCCGCTAACATGAAAGGAGTCGGAATAGGAGCTGTAATCATTTCTGAAACAGGGCATCACTATTCTGTTACGGCTCAATTGCGATTTTATTACACCAATAATATGGCTGAATATGAAGCTTGCATTTTGGGGTTAAGGCTAGCTGCAGACATGGGTATCCGAGAAATCTTAGTCATGGGAGATTCGGATCTTTTGGTACATCAAATTCAAGGAGAATGGGAAACCCGAGACTTGAAGCTCATCCCATACCGACAATGTCTACATGATCTTTGTCAGCGGTTTCAATCAGTGGAATTCCAACATATTCCAAGAATCTATAATGAGGTTGCCGATGCATTGGCTACCCTAGCATCAATGTTGCACCATCCGGACAAAGCTTATGTAGATCCAATACATATTCAAGTCCACGATCAACACGCTTATTGCAATATGGTTGAAGAAGAATTTGATGGTGAACCATGGTTCCACGATATCAAGGAGTATATCAGGATGGGGATATATCCCGCACAAGCCACAGGAGATCAAAAGAGGACCATTAGGCGATTGGCAAATGGATTCTTCTTAAGCGGAGGAGTTTTGTATAAAAGAACACCAGATCTTGGATTATTGAGATGCATAGATGCCAGACAAGCTGCAGCTGCCATGTCTGAAGTACATTCAGGAGTTTGCGGACCCCACATGAGTGGATATGTGTTGGCAAAGAAAATCCTCCGAGCCGGTTACTATTGGCTTACCATGGAGCGAGATTGTATCAGTTTTGTGCGCAAGTGTCATCTATGCCAAATACACGGAGATTTGATTCATTCTCCACCATCCGAGTTGCACACAATGTCGGCACCATGGCCCTTCGTTGCTTGGGGCATGGATGTGATTGGACCAATTGAGCCGGCAGCATCCAATGGGCACAGGTTCATTCTGGTAGCTATCGATTATTTTACCAAATGGGTTGACGCCAAGACATTCAAATTAGTGACCAAGAAAGCTGTGGTCGATTTTGTCCATTCAAATATCATATGTCGATTCGGAATCCCGAAGGTGATCATCACAGATAACGGTGCTAATCTTAACAACAACTTAATGAAGGAAGTATGTCAACAGTTTAAGATTACACATCGTAACTCTACCCCATATCGGCCCAAGGCGAATGGAGCAGTAGAAGCAGCCAACAAAAACATAAAGAAGATACTTCGGAAAATGATAGAAGGTTCAAAACAATGGCATGAAAAATTACCATTTGCATTATTGGGATACCGCACTACTGTTCGCACTTCAGTAGGAGCAACTCCTTATTTGTTGGTATATGGCACTGAAGCAGTAATTCCTGCAGAAGTTGAGATTCCTTCCCTTCGGATCATCGCCGAAGCAAAGATTGATGATGATGAATGGGTCAAAACCCGTCTGGAACAGTTAAACTTGATTGATGAAAAACGATTGACCGCAGTATGCCATGGTCAATTATATCAAAGAAGAATAGAAAGAGCATACAACAAAAAGGTGCGTCCTCGGAAGTTTGAAGTAGGTCAGCATGTGCTGAAACGTATTCTTCCACATCAGGTTGAAGCAAAAGGCAAATTTGCCCCGAATTGGCAAGGACCATTCATTGTGACCAGAGTATTATCAAATGGTGCACTATGCTTAACAGACATTTAAGGCAAATGCATAGATATGGCGATCAATTCTGACGCGGTAAAGAGATATTATGCATAACTTTTTGAGTATTTGTATTTAGCATTATTTCGAAGATTGGAATGACAAAGGCAATTTATTCTGCTATCCAAACACTATACCATTTGCTTCCCCTTTGAGCCATACTGGTTTCTTTCCTACCCTCTCTTGGAATCAATAAAAAATCAAGTATGAAATAAGTAATAAAAAAAATCACTATTATTTAGTGAACTACGTTTGACCTGATTCCTCAAAGAAGGATACGTTTGACCTGATTCCTCAAAGAAGGATACGTAGGCGCCTCACGGCTCGGTCATAGGGTGCACAATATACATGATGTGCATAAAAAGTTATGTCAAGCGACCCCAATCAAAAACTGGGGCAGAAATTGTATTGGAAATAAGAAAAAGATTCCAAGAGTTGTAATTTTAAACCCATACCAGAACTGTTTAGCTTTTAATACCTTTTCCATTTCTAACCCCATACCAGAAAGACCTTTCGACCAATCTTAGAAAAATGCTGAGTCAAGCAAATGAAGATGGTTCATAACACTCTGGTACAAACAAGAAAAGAAAGTAAAAATGAGAGAGTCTCATAGGTGAAAACCCACACGGGCACCATAAGGCGACGAAAGTTGAGAGAAAAGTAAAATGAGAGAGTCTTATTGGTGAAAACCTTCATAGGCACCCTAAGGCGAAAAGGAAGTGAAAAAATGAGGAAAGTTTATCGATGAAAACTCTTTGAGACAATTGAAAGGAGATTGATTAAAAGACTGGGTTGATTAATCCGAAATGCATACCCTGATCATTGGTGCCAGTAATTCCAATCAGATAAGTCCTTTATTCCTTTTCCAACAGTCATCCAAATTTGGATTTTTCTTTTCATTCTATGATTGTCGAAATCAGCGTATTTCGTTACTAATAATCTTACTTTATAAAAGCTTTGAAATAAGTTTTATTCCAAACAAATAAGAAGGAATGTCAAGGTATACTACCAAGATTCAAGGTTACAAAATACAGCCACGAAAGGTGGGAGATAAAAGATATAGGTGTAAGAAAGGTGAAATCAAAAGTGGATCAGCAAAGTCAGAAGGGACATATGATTACAGTTAAAAGGGTTTGAAGGAAAACATACAGAAGAGAATCTTATAGTCAAGAATCAATTACAAGGACAAAACAGTCTTTTCAACCATTTCAAGGCAATAAAGAGAAACGGAGAGAAGCATCACCATCGGCAAGAATACCCCAGTCAACCACCCTGCTTTAAACTAACGAAGTTTTCTTTGAAAACAGGGGCAAATACAATATTTGTGTTAGGAAATACCTGGTAAAAGAATTGAAGAAGTCAGGCGTCCACCTGGAGAATGAGGATGAGAATTGAAGAAGTCAGGCGTCCACCTGGAGAATGAGGATGAAGAATTAAAGAATTCAGGCGTCCACCTGGAGAATGAGGATGAGAAAAGAAGTCAGGCGTCCACCTGGAGAATGAGGATAAGAATTAAGAAGTCAGGTGTCCACCTGGAGAATGAGGATGAGAATTAAAGAAATCAGGCGTCCACCTGGAGAATGAGGATGAGAATTAAAGAAGTCAGGCGTCCACTTGGAGAATGAGGATGAGAAAAGAAGAAGTCAGGCGTCCACCTGGAGAATGAGGGTGAGAATTAAAGAAGTCAGGCGTCCACCTGGAGAATGAGGATGAAGAATTAAAGAAGTCAGGCGTCCACCTGGAGAATGAGGATAAGAAAAAAGAAGTCAGGCGTCCACCTGGAGAACGAGGATGAAGAAAAGAAGAAGTCAGGCGTCCACCTGGAGAATGAGGATGAGAATTGAAGAAGTCAGGCGTCCACCTGGAGAATGAGGATGAAGAATTAAAGAAGTCAGGCGTCCACCTGGAGAATGAGGATGAAGAAAAAAGAAGTCAGGCGTCCACCTGGAGAACGAGGATGAAGAAAAGAAGAAGTCAGGCGTCCACCTGGAGAATGAGGATGAGAATTGAAGAAGTCAGGCGTCCACCTGGAGAATGAGGATGAAGAATTAAAGAATTCAGGCGTCCACCTGGAGAATGAGGATGAGAAAAGAAGTCAGGCGTCCACCTGGAGAATGAGGATGAGAAAAGAAGAAGTCAGGCGTCCACCTGGAGAATGAGGATAAGAATTAAAGAAGTCAGGCGTCCACCTGGAGAATGAGGATGAGAATTAAAGAAGTCAGGCGTCCACCTGGAGAATGAGGATGAGAATTAAAGAATTCAGGCGTCCACCTGGAGAATGAAGAATTAAAGAAGTCAGGCGTCCACCTGGAGAATGAGGATGAAGAAAGAAAAGAAACAGCCAAGGCACCCACCTAGGGAATGAGGGAATACAATTGAAGTGTTGAAATCAAAAGCCCGCTTATATGATAAAGGAGCACACTTAGAACCCATAAAGCAGAGGAGTCCAACAAAATCCCCAGCAAGAAACAACAAGAGTCCCAAAAGAAAATACGGGACACAATGAAAGGAATACGAAATAAGCCAAATGCCCAAGAGTCACCAAGATATTAAGACAACAAGAAACGCAAGGGCATGACCTAGATAAGATTTTTATAATTCATGTACCATAGTCTAGTTTAACTTTTTGTATTTCCTTTAAAGTAAGGTGTAATAAGGAGGTCAGCAAGCAGTAAAAACAGCACGAAGCAGCAGTAACATCACAGTCTCACGGTAGTCCCAGCTACCCAAAATTCCCGAACTACATTGACCTGATTCCTTTGTAGCCAAGGATATGTAGGAAACCTTTGAAGCAGAGGTTCGGTCAAATCTTTCTAAAAATGCTTCCCACGGAGTATTCGAACGGGCGAAAATCGCTCGTATACGCTCACTTTATCTTTGCACGAAAACTCTTCGAGTTTCCGCACAAAGAGGGGCAGCTGTGAGCACGTGATTTTTGCCTTGCGAAAAACTACTCCAAAATAATTCAAAAAATAAAATAAATTTATTTTACTGTGTAATTTTTGAATTTGCGTGGTGTTAAATACTTGTGTTAAGTTCGAAGTGTTTACATTGTCATAATAAAATGAAAAAATAAAATAAAATACATATTGCATGCATATAGGATTTAATGATACATTTAAAAGATAATTTAAATAAAATCACAAAAAATATGCAATAGTTCTATTTTAAATATTCCACTATGTGATTGATGTTTTGTCTATGTGTTAAATAATTGTTATAAAATAATTAATATATTTTGTGAATTTAAAATTGTTTTACAATTAAAATTAGAAATTTAAATTAGAAAAAATGAAAAAAATGTATATATATGCAAAATCGAACCTGGATTAAAATCCAGGCCCAAATGAATTAATACCCCGCCACAGCCCAATCCAGATGACCCTGTCCGGTCCAATTCAAAACCAAAACCAAACGACGACGTTTGGTCACCTCCCATCAAGGGCCGTTGGATCAAATCCAACCAACGGTCAAGATCTCACCCCCTTTACCCGTAACCGTAACCCGTTCCAGTGACCCGACTCAGCCGACCCTGGCATTAAACCAAACGACATCGTTTGGTTTAATGAATTGATCCTGGCCCTTCATTCTATCTAATCCAACGGACAATATCAATCCACCCCACCCCTATATAAGTCCCAGGCCCCTACCCCGGCCCCAAACTAAACACCCCCCTCCTACACTGTTCATCATCGTCCCCCAAACCCCCACTCCTAACCCTAGCCGCCCTAGGATCCCACCGCCTGAAACCCGGCGGCATCAACGCCGCCGGTCACTACCTTAACAACCTAGAACCCCCTGAACATCCTCTATCCAGTTATGCTAGCCACTTGGCTCGAATCTGCTTGAAGGTTCTCGAATCTTCATTTAAAGATTCGAGCCGAGTTTAAATCTAAACCTAACAGCCCCAAATCGACACCATAGCTTCCCCTAGCCACCCTGAGTATGGATCTATTGTTTGTTTGGCTCGGATCAGTTCCGAGCTTCTCGAATCTTCTTTTGAAGATTCAGACCAAACAAGAACAAACTCAGATCCGTTTTAAGGTGACACCAAATGACCCCTAGGCTACCCTCACCCTTGTATCATATTTGGTTCTCCTCGAATCTGACCAGAAATGGTTAAATCCCAAATCGAACTTTCAAGAACCCTAAAAATACCAAACTTTTGGATTCTGTTCAGATTGAGTAAAGATTGAGGTTTAATCGACCTTAGTCGAAGTATTTTCAGTGGAAAATACTTCGACTAAGGTCTGTTTGATTTCAAACAAAATCCGAAGCCGAGTTGAGTTCGAGTCTGATTAAAATTCAGAGGTACTTTTCTATTTCTGTTTGTGTATTCTGTATGTATTTTCGTTTGTTTAATAACTTGTTAATTTTTCATATTTTGTTTTGATTAATTCTGTCATTTCCGTCTCCTACCTATCTACTTGATCCGAATGTGAATTGTTTCTGTTGGTTGTGACTAATTACAATGTGTGTAATCGACTCGATTAAGTTCGTCGATTAGTTATATTACGAATTTTCATTTCTGAAAATGCTGACTGAAACAGTCTGCTTCTATTGTTTTAGACTGATTATGGACAAATGTTGTAAATAGTCAACTGATTAATACTCGTCAATTAAATCATGTTTGTTTGTGAATCAGTGAATTCAAATGTATGCTGTATATGTTGTTTTCTGAACAGGGCATTGTCAGTATATTGACAATGCTCCTGTGTATGTTTGATCTTAGTTCAATTTGAAGATCAGTTTGAATTATTATGCTGAACTCAGTGTAATATTGTTGTAATGTCAAGTTTGAATTCAAGTTTACAAATGTTGATTGGATATAATTGTGTTAGGGGGTTACATTCTTAGTCAGGATTCAGTCCAAACTTTAGGATTGGTTTGTAGCTGTTGTAAATCATATTAATAATCAGGCTTATACAGATTTTAAAATCTGTATTGTTAAGATGCTGAATTTAAGGCAGTAATACCAGTAGAAAACAGTAAATCTGGACATTTCTGGGATAAAACAATGAGGATAATATGTTAATAGCAATGTGCTGAAAGTGAAAAGTTAGTGGCTATTATTTAAAGTGATAATGGGAAACAAAGAGTAATGGGGCTGCTGAAAAACAGGATAATAGCACTCAATAGGATTTAAAGTATTCAAAAGTAGTTTTAATGGAAAAACTTTCTGATTTTTAAAGGAGAAAAGGGTCCATCCAGCATTAAAAAGTATAGAACCAGCCCTGTATAAATACAGGAGCTGGACAGACAGAGAAAGGAGGAGACAGAGAACAGAATTTAGGAGACTTTAAGAGTTTTTCAGAGAAAGAGAGTTTTAGAGAGACTCAGATTTTGAAAGAGAAAAAATCTGATTTAAGAGCTTTTCAGAGAAAGACTGAGAGAGATACATTGAGAAAAATCAGAAATAGAAATCTGAAAATTGAGAAGAACAGAATCAGATATAGGATAGAAGGAAAGAAAGAAAATCAGAAATAGTAAAAAGAATTCTACATCAGACACTAGTATTAAGGCTGATTTTTGAAATTAAGAGCTTTTCAGTTTTCCTTTTCTAAAGTTTTAGAATCAGACAGATTGCTCAGTTTAAAAATCTGAAACTTTTAAGAAGTCTTGTACTGTGTTTCTGAGTTCCTCGGGCCTTGTTTTGTTGACCAAGTCTGTTGAACACTGGTATATTCTGCTGATTTTGTTACTGCTGCTACTGCTGAAATTTACTTCTTCTACCTCCATTTCCAGGTACATACCTTTTAAACTCAGGTTGTGAAAAGCTTCAACACGGCAAATAAATGAAGTTTGGAGTTATAATTTTGCTTTTTACTCATCTAAGTCCTTTAGTTTAAATTTCTGTTTTATTTCATGTTGGTTAACTAGTAGTGAATTCAACACTATGGCTATAAGTTAATCATCTTATTTTGAAATTCGTGTAAAAGTTTGTAATAATATTATCCATTTCGAAATCTCATTAGTATAGTTATATTTGAATTGTCAAAGTAGGGAATATGGCATGAATGTTGGTCATTATTTAATTTTGTTGTTAGCTAAGTAAGAAAGTAATGTAGAAGTATCAAGAAAACTACAGTAGTAATATCTATTGTTAAATAAGGTAAAATGGTGTTGGTATTATTTCCATGTATAAGATAGCAGGTATCTATAGAACCATCAGTGGATGGTAAGTTGAGTTGTCATGGCTCATTATGATGTTAAAGTGCTACGAATGTTTCAAGACATACAAATATGTGGCATGTAAGGCAATGTTGTTAATCAATTTGTACAATAATTCTTTTCTTATCAACTTGATGCCTATTCACCCTCATAAATAAATTAACCAAACAATTAGGCCAATTAGATCAAAAGCAAGTATATGAGAATAAAATGAGGTGTACAAGCATAAATTGCAATACTTATATCAATGGTAAGTAGAAATAGAAATTGCACTAAATAAGAAATAAATAAAAATTGTTCAAAAATACTTCTTCCCTTCATAAATCATTTTGTGAGTTTCATATGTCCCTCATTCTTTGGTATATGTATATATGTTATATTTGTGAAGAATAGTATTAATCATGTTCTTATTCTTTATTTTGAATTTGAATAGTCTTGGATGAACATAAATTATACGCGGAAATTCTAATCGACGGGCATTTAATAAATTGTGGATTCTTTTTCAAGAATTAAAGGGTATCTTAAAAGGAGATTTCTCGTGATATAATAAACAATTTGTGGAAATTTCATAATACCATTACAGTATTTTGCGCAATTAGGGATGCGTTCGCGTACCCTGATTATATTTAAAAGCAAATTCGGATTATGCGTACGCGCAATTTCGAGCGAATATTTTAAAGAATTTCTCCGCGGATGTCAAAATAATTTCATATAACCCGAGATGTGTAGTTCATTGTCCAAATAAAAGGATGATGATGTTCCGGATTTTATTTTTAATTTTCGAATATATATTTTTATATAACATGGACAATTTTATTGTGTACACGTACGCGTGGCACAATCCCTAGTACTTATAAAAAATATAATACGAATATACGTACGCGTAATTCGTCCATGTAATTGTAAACAATAAGTAAAAAGCGGTAGTAAAATCATGCAATAAAAACGTATTTAGTAAAAATCAAGATAATTAAGCCAATAATAAAAACAGTTAAGCGACCGTGCTAGAACCACGGAATTCGAAAATGCCTAACACCTTCTTCCGGATTAACAAAATTCCTTACTCAGGATTTCTGGTTCGCAGAATAATAAACAGAGTCATATTCTCCTCGATTCAGGGATTAAAATTGGTGACTTGGGACGCCTTAAAATTCCCAGGTGGCGACTCTGAAATAATTAAATAAATCCCGTTTCGATTGTCCTTCAATTGGAGAAAACTCCCCACGCGCCCCGCGGGCGCGGTAAAAAGGAGGTGTGACAGCTAAAACGCGTGATAAGCGGGTAAATAGTTTGGAACACATGGGTAGGAGTAGTAAATAGTTTGGTCCTGGGCATTAAAGGGTAAATAGTTTGGAATTAATGAGTATAAAGTGAGATTTTCTCTAATTAAATTTGTAAGTGTTGAAGTGAAGTTTGTTGTGGTTGATACTTGCAATTACTCGTTATATGTAATTCAACTTTGTGGGCGTTTGGACATAAGAATTGTGAAGTTCCGGAAAAAAGTAAAAAAAATTCAAGTGAAATGATATTCGAAAATTAAAGTTGTGTTTGGACATGAATACAATTTGGAGTTGTTTTTGAGTTTTGTGAGTGAGTTGAAGTGAAAATTTTGAAAAATAACTTTTTAGAGTTTTTTAGTTCGAAAGCTTGTGAGTTTTTTTAAACTTTTCAGAAACAGCTTTTTAGAGTTTTTAGTTCGTACAAGGTTTTTCCTGTTGGGTATTTAGTTTTATTTATATATATTTGAATTCGGAAAATAACTATGTTTAATACACCAACAGTATTGTATCAATATTCTCTTGATTCAAGCTTGTATTTTGTCTGTACTGTATTTGGGATACAAAGAAAATATGTATTCAAATATACTTGTATTTTGTCTGTACTGTATTTGGGATACAAAGAAAATATGTATTCAAATATACTTGTATTTATCTGTATTTGAAGTCAGAAATCACCTATTTTGAATACATTGAAAGTATTGTACCAACCTAGTTATATTTATCTATATTTCAAGCATATATTTACTTTTTGTGGTATTTGTATGCAGGAATTAAAATTATTTGTCAAACACCCACCTACTTCATCGCCGCATATATGCTCCTACACTAACACCGACATAATCTCTAACCTAAAAAAAAATAATCTTAGTGTGCACAGCAATACAAACTCTTTGATCAAAACTGTTTTGGTATATTCCTCGGTATGAAGCATTATGAGGTTCAAGCACAATTGTTCAGGTGCTTCATGGTGCGAGAGTTGGAAGAAAGTTCTCTTGACGCATTTCTCATACATGTAAATGGTTGAACATTGTGTTTTTCACTCAGGGAGTTTGCGGTAGTTACTGGTCTAAATTGTGTTAGTGATAGAGAAGATTTTAAGTGTAACACAAAGAGGCCTAACAGGCTTGTGGAGACATACTTTGGTGAAGCAAAAACTATAAAAAAGACTGATTTGGTAAATTGCTTTAACGACAAGAATTAAGGCTTTGGCAACGATGAAGATGCTGTGAAAATAGCATTGTTGCATTTCATACATACATTCATATTCTCTAGTGAGAAGAATTGCACTACCATTCGAAAAAAATATTTTAATTTGGTCGGGAGCCGGAGATATTGTGATTACCCATGGGATAAGGAGGCATTCACTGCTCTTGTCAGATCTATTAGTCGGAAGATGAATTTCCAGAAGAAGTATTATAGGATTGCTGGCATGCTTCTTGATATGCAAGTATGGTTGTACGAGTACTATTCAAAAATCGACCACAAAATCGCACTCCGAGTTGATAACCAGATTGCAGAAAACTCAATTGAAAGTCTACTGACAACCAGCCACTTTTTGTTTATTTGATGAAAGGCATGTTCAAAGACGAGGACACCAGAAAATTTGTTCTTATTAAACTGACTGATATTACATACATCATATGTTTATGTAATTAAATAAATTATTATAAATCAATACAAAATACATTTGAATACAGTATGTTGTTGTTGTATACCGTTATATACAATACATAAATGCAGTAACATACATAATAAAGTTTCATTTCAGTTACATATAGTTTTACATTTTGACTCATACATACATGAATATTGTCTATGTTCCATACATCTTAACATTGAATGTATTACTGTTTTCAAATGAAATACAAAAACATTCAACCGACTGCTAGGGTGCTTGCAGTTATTCAGGTGCCTCCGGATGACGTCGTTGTTGAGAAAACTCCTCTTCATACATACCATAATGAGGAGGATTCTGATGACTTTAGTCCTACATCCCATCTTCAGCTGAAGAAGAAACATGATGCAGGCGTTGATCCCCCATCTGCAAAAAGTCCAATACCACATGTGTCTGCTAATCCTCATGCCAAGAATCCTCATCCTGCTAAGACTGAAATCAACGAAGCTGTATTTCATACTAAGAAGACAGTTTCTCCAAAGGCATCACATCAGGTGGAAAAGAAAGACACCTCTCTCGATAATGACGTACCAATTAATACCAAATATGATGATTTGTGTGTCTTGAGGGAGGATATAAACTCATTCAAGAATTTTGTAAGTATTGTTATTACATATTCACCTTTACCGTATATGTATTCAATTTCTTCTATATTCTAACCAGTTTATAATTGTTGGTTTAAATATTAGGTCGAGGGTGAGTTCACGTCTCTACGAACATTTATCAATAACAAATTCAAAAAGCTTTTGAAGATATTAAATCCAATCAAAATTAAAAAAAGGCATATAAAAGAAAAAAAATATACACCTCAATAGAATTAAAATACGAATACATACAATATATTATTTTCATTTTCTTTATTTACTTGTAGAGTTCTGATAGTGAAGCACCTGTTAGGAGACGAAATTGTTGCATTCAAAGATCAAACGAGGAACACATGCATGACCATTATGGCATTCAAATACAACCTGATACAGCTGCGGGGAGACTTCACAGGTTATATCATTTTTAAACTGTACTTTTATATGTAGTGTAACGAGTTATGTAATTACGATTTTGCATGTCAGTGGCTGAAAAAGTTGTCACGATCCTAAACCCGAACCCGGTCGTGATGGCGCCTCTCGTGAAGACAAGGTCAGCCAATTAAATCCAATTCACTTTTTAAAACAGTTAAACAACATAAAAGTGGTCTAAAACATGATTTAATAATACTAAGTAGCAAATAATATCAATAAAGTGCGGAAGTACAACCCGACACAGCCCTAATCGGGGTGTCACAAGTCACGAGCATCTAACAACGCTGAATACTCAAATGTAACTACAGAGTTTAGTACTGAACTAAGACCATAAAAGGAAAGAGATAGGGAGGAGCTCCGGGCTGCGAACGCCAACAACTACCTAAAGACTCCTCGAGATCCGCCTGAAGCTGGAATGAATCAGCACTCGGGAGCGGGACCAGCTATGCCTGAATCTGCACACATGGTGCAGGGAGTAAAGTGAGTACTCCAACTCAGTTAGTAACAAATGTAAATAATGACTGAAAGTAAGAAAACACATAAGGCACAAGACATTCTATAATGAAGCAATAAAACCATTTAAAAGCAGTAAATCGGTGGAAAGCTAAGTAAAATCCTTTTTCAATAAGTAAACAGATAATTGACAGGCAGTTAAGGTAAAGTAAACCAATAGAAGTTCGCCCCTCGGGCACAGTATCAACAAATCCGCCCCTCGGGCAACATCTCAGAACAATACCAGTCCCTCGGGCTCAATTTCATATCACAATGGGTACCCGCGCTCACTTGAGGTGTGCAGACTTCTGGAGGGGCCCCTTACGGCCCAAGCGCAATAACAAGCCATCTCGTGGCATCAAAACTAGGCCCTCGGCCTCATATCAATCAAGCCACCTCGTGGCGTACATATCTCAGGCCCTCGGCCTCAAATCAGTATCAATGTTTTCTCACAACTTAGGCCCTCGGCCTTACTCAGTCAAAAATCCTCACAAGCCTCTCGGGCAATAGTAAAACAGTGTTTCTCAGCCCAAACATCATTTAAAATATCATTTAAGTCTTAAAACTGAGTAAACATGGCTGAGTAGTAAAACAGTGGAAAATAACATGACTGAGTTCAAGTATAAAGTCAAAACAGTGAGGAAATATCAATAAAAAGCCCTAAAGGTTCAAATAGTTGGCACTAGGCCCAAATATGGCATTCAGCCCAAATAATGATGATAGCAAATAATTTTCAATCAAATACACGGTAAAATCATCAATCGGGACAAACCAAGTCACAATTCCCAATAGTGCACGACCTCACGCTCGTCATCAAGCGTGTGCCTCACCTCAATATAGCACTACGATGTGCAATCCGGGGTTTCAAACCATCATAACATCATTTACAATCATTACTCACCTCGAACTGGCTAAATCTCTAGTTTGCGACGCCTTTACCCCTCGAATTAGCCTCCACGCGTGTCGAATCTATCCAAAATCAGAACGAGGACATCAAAATATGCTAAGGGAACGAAGCCCAAGCGAAAACAATCAATAAAGGGCACAAATCCTGAAATTACCAAACCCGACCCCCAGGCCCACATCTCGGAATTCAATAATTTATACATCAATAGATTCCTTATCTTCTCACGAGTTCTTACATATCAAAAGTTCAGAAATCCGACCTCAAATGGTCCATCAAATCCTCAATCATAGGTCTCCAATACTAAACCCTAGTTTTTCCCCAAATTTCACCCTTAATTTCCATAATTTCTAGCTCTAATCCGTGAAATAGTAGCATAGGAATGAGGTTTAAGTCCAAATCCCTTACCTCAATGAAGTTTTCTTGAAATCCCTCTTTCAATTCGTCCAAAAGCTCCCAAGGCGAAGTCAAAATTGTGAAATAACTCAAAATTCGTGAAGGGGACAATTTATACCTTCTGCCCAGACATTTTCGCATCTGCGACCCTTTAACCACTTCTGCGGTACCGCATTTGTGGTCATCCCTCCGCTTCTGCGGAAATCACTAACCAGCCCAAAATCGCATCTGCGATAAGCCTTCCGCATCTGCGACTCCGCAGATGTGGCCATCCTAACTGCTTCTGCGGTTCCTGACATTCTTCCATAATCCGCTTCTGCGGCTCCTCTTCCGCACGTGCGGCGCCGCACCTGCAGTCCCCAATCCGCAGGTGCGAAAATACCAAAAGCAGCAAATTCAACTGCTGCAACATCAATCCAACTTCTCCGTTAACCATTCGAAATCAACCTGAGGCCCCCGAGACCTCAACCAAAAGCACAAACATAACCCAATACCTTATTCAAACTTGTTCCAATCATCAAAACACCTCAAATAACACCAAATCACCCAAAACACATCGGATCCAAGCCAAACTTTCTAAAATCTTCCGAATTCCGCTTTTGATCAAAAATCCAACCAAACCACGTCCGCATGACTTGAAATGTTGCACACAGATCCCAAATGACCCAACAGAACTACTGCCACTCTCAGAATTTCATTCCGACCCCTATATCAAAATCTCGCCTATCAACCGGAAATCGCTAAAATATCAACTTCGTCAATTCAAGCCTAAATCTACTCCGCATCTCCAAAACTCATTATGATCACACTCCTAAGTCATAAATCACCCCCCAAAGCTAACCGAACCATCGGAATTCACATCCGAGCCCTCTAACACATATGTCAATATCTGGTTGACTTTTCCAACTTAACTTTCCTTAAAAGAGACTAAGTGTCTCAAATTTCACCAAAATCATTTCGGATTCGATCCGACCAACCCGATACCACAAAAGACAGATAACAAAGCATAAAGAAGCAGACATAGGGGAAACAGAGCAGTAACTCATGAGACGACTGGCCGGGTCGTCACATCCTCCCCAACTTAAACAAATGTTCGTCCTCGAACGAGTCAAAAAATATACCTAAAGCCTCAAATAGGTGAGGATATCTGCTCTACATCTCCCGCTCGGTCTCCCAGGTAGCCTCATCCACGAGCTGACCTCTCCACTGCACCTTCACTGAAGCTATATCCTTTGACCTCAACTTCCGAACTTGATGACCCAAAATAGCTACTGGCTCCACATCATAGGTCAAATCATCATCCAACTGAACCGTGCTGAAATCCAGAACATGAGACGGATCCCCACTATACTTCCGGAGCATAGAAATATGAAATACCGCATGTACGCTCGACAAGTTGGGCGGCAAAGTAAGCTCATAAGCCACCTCCCCAATCCTCCGAAGCACCTCAAAAGGCCCAATGAACCGCGAACTCAATTTCCCTTTCTTCCCAAATCTCATAACACCCTTCATGGGTGAAACCTTCAACAGAAGCTTCTCGCCAACCATGTAGGACACATCTCGAACCTTCCTATCAGCATAACTCTTTTGCCTCGACTGCGCTGTACGAAGCCTCTCCTGAATCACCTTTACTTTCTCTAAAGCATCCTGCACCAAATCAGTTCCCAATAGCATAGCCTCACCGGGCTCGAACCAACCAACTGGATATCTACACCGCCTCCCATACAAAGCCTCATATGGAGCCATCTGAATACTCGACTGGTACCTGTTGTTATAAGCAAACTCTGCAAGCAGTAGAAACTCATCCCATGACCCTCCAAAATCAATGACACAAGCACGCAACATGTCCTCCCATATCTGAATAGTGCGCTCGGACTGCCCGTCCGTCTGAGGGTCAAAAGCTGTGCTCAACTCCACCTGAGTACCTCTATCTGAAATGATGGAAACCGGAACACCATGCAAGTGAACTATCTCTCCGATATAGATCCCTGCCAACCGCTCTAAAGAATAGGTAGTACACATAGGAATGAAGTGTGCAGACTTGGTCAACCGATCCACAATCACCCAAATAGCATCGAACTTCTTCAAAGTCCGTGGAAGTCCAACAACAAAGTCCATAGTGATCCTCTCCCACTTCCACTCTGGAATATCCATATGCTGAAGCAAGCCACCCGGTCTCTGATGCTCATATTTCATATGATAACAATTGAGACACCGAGCTATAAATCTCACAATATCTTTTTTCATTCTTCTCCACCAATAATGCTACCTCAAATCCTGATACATCTTCGCGGCACCCAGATGAATGGAATACTGCAAGCTATGGGCCTCCTCCAGGATCAACTCTTTAAGCTCATCCACATTGGGCACACAAATCTGGCCCTGCATCCTCAACACCCCATCATCACCAATGGTCATATCTCTAGCATCATCATGCTGAACTCTGTCCCTAAGGACAAGCAAATGCAGATCATCATACTGGCGCTCTCTGATGCGATCATATAAGGAAGACCGAGAAACCACACAAGCCAATACCCGACTGGGATCCGAAATATCTAACCTCACGAACCGATTGGCCAAGGCCTGAACATCAACTGCAAGAGGTCTCTCCCCAACTGGAATATATGCCAAACTCCCCATACTCACTGCCTTTCGGCTCAAAGCATCGGCCACCACATTGGCCTTTCCCGGATGGTACAATATAGTGATATCATAATCCTTAAGCAACTCCAACCATCTCCGCTGCCTCAAATTAAGATCCTTTTGCTTGAACAAATGTTGAAGACTGCGATGATCAGTGAACACCTCACAAGATACGCTATATAGATAATTCCTCCAAATCTTTAATGCGTGAACTATGGTAGCCAACTCCAAATCATGAACGGGGTAGTTCTTCTCATGGGGCTTCAACTGACGAGAAGCATAAGCAATAGCTCTACCCTTCTGCATCAACACACAACCAATCCCAACTCTCGAAGCATCACAATACACGGTATATGAACCTGAAGCAGATGGCAAAACCAACAATGGAGTTGTGGTCAAGGCTGTCTTGAGCTTCTGAAAGCTCTCCTCACACTCGTCTGACCATACAAATGAAGCACCCTTCTAAGTCAACTTGGTCAAGGGCGATGCGATGGATGAGAATCCCTGAACAAACTGGCAATAATAGCCTGGCAAATCAAGAAAACTACGAATCTCTGTAGCTGAGGATGGTTTGGGCCAACTCTGAACCGCCTCTATCTTCTTCGGATCAACCTGAATACCCTCGCTGGACACCACGTGCCCCAAGAAAGCCATTGAACTGAGCCAAAACTCACACTTGGAGAATTTTGCATAAAGCTTCTCCTCCCTCAATCTCTGCAACACAACTCTCAAATGCCCCGCGTGCTCCTCCTGACTACGCGAATATATCAGAATATCATCAATAAAGACTATGACAAACGAATCGAGATAAGGCCGGAACACACTATTCATCAAATGCATGAATGCTGCTGGGGCATTGGTCAGCCCAAAAGACATCACCAAGAACTCATAGTGACCATATCGGGTCCTAAAAGTCGTCTTAAGAATATCCGAAACCCTGATCTTCAATTGGTGATAACCTGAACGGAGATCAATCTGGGAGAACACCCTAGGTCACTGAAGCTGGTCGAATAAATCATCAATGCGAGGCAAATAATAGTTGTTCTTAATTGTTACATTGTTCAGTTGCCTATAATCAATGCACATTCTCATTGTGTCATCCTTCTTCTTCACAAACAGAACTGGCGCACCCCAAGGTAACACACTAGGCCGAATGAACCCCTTATCTAGGAGTTCCTAAAGCTGCTCCTTTAACTCCTTCAACTCCGCTGGTGCCATACGATACGACAAATTAGAAATAGGTTGAGTGCCTGGAAATAGGTCAATACCAAAATCAATATCCCTATCTGGTGGCATGCCCGGCAGGTCTGTAGGAAACACATCGGGAAAATCCCTCACAACTGGAATAGAATCAATACTGGGAGTCTTAGCTCCAACATCCATTACAAACACTAGATATGAAAGACTACCCTTCCCAACCATACGCTGGGCCTTCAAGAAAGAGATCACTCTACTAGGAACATAATCAGTCACACCTCGCCACTCGATCCATGGCACACCCGGGCATAGCCAATGTGACTGTCTTAGCATGACAGTCTAGAATAGCACGACACGGAGATAACTAATCCATGCCCAAAATGATATCGAAATCCACCATACTCAATAAGAACAGATCCACTCGGGTCTCCAGACCCCCAATAGTCACCACACATGACCGGTACACATGGTCTACAACAACAGTATCGCCCACCGGGGTAGATACATGAATAGGTAAAGAAAGAAACTCATGGGGCGTACCCAAATAATGAGCAAAGTATGATGACACATAAGAAAAGTGGAACCGGGATCAAATAATACAGAGGCATCTCTGTGGGAGACTAAAACAATACCTGTAATGACAATATCTGAAGCAATAGCATCGGGTCTGCTTGGGAGTGCATAGAAATGGGCCTAACTGCCCCCTGATCGACCTCCCCCTCTAGGGCGACTCCTGGCTGACTGACCTCCACACCTAGCTGGCTGGGCGGGTGATGAAGAAGCAACTGGCGCTGAAGCCGATGACTGGCCCCTCTACTGGGATGAACTAGCAAAACGACGAGGACACTGTCTCCATATGTGACCCATCTCACCACACTCATAACAACTCCCAGGTGCTGGAGAATGGAACTGAAGGGAACCCCTTACACCGAAGTGACTAGCAGATGCACTCGGCATAGAAGAGCCCTGGACTGATGGAGCACGAGATGAACTCTGAGCTGGAAGGGAGCTGAGTGATGACTGGCCCTGCTGAGATCCGTGATAACCATGACCCAAAGATTCCCCACGATAACCTGAGCGAGCTGATTGAGCAAACCTGAATGGACGGCCTCTGCCGTGCTGAAACTGACCCCTCGAAGGAGCACCACTAAAGCTACCAGATCCCCGAGGCCTCTTGGCCTCCCTCTGATCTTGCTCCTGACGGCGAACTGCCTCAATCTCATGGGCGATATCAACAACCTCCTCGAATGTAGCACCAGATACCCTCTCCCTGGTCATGAGAATATAGAGCTGATAAGTGAGACCATCAACAAACCTCCTAATCCTCTCCCGATCTATCGGAACCAACCAGATGGCATGACGAGCCAACTCAGAGAACCTCAACTCATACTGCGACACGGTCATCTCCCCTTGACGCAACCACTCAAACTGCCTACGCAACTCCTCTCTGTGAGACTGCGGCACATACTTCTCCAGAAAGAGAATGGAGAACTGCTGCCAGGAAAGGGGTGCTGCACCAACAGGCCTGCGCCTCTCAAAATCCTCCCACCAAGTGAAAACAACTCCTAAAAACTGATAAGTGGTGAAAGCGACCCCTCTGGTCTCCAGAATACCTGCAGTATGAAGCATCCTCTGACACTTATCCAAAAAGCCCTGGGCATCCTCGCCCTCTGCGCCACTGAAGATAGGAGGCTGCAATCTACCGAATCTCTCCAACCTACGCTGCTCATCCTCCGACATGGCAGGAACCACATAGTCTTGAGCAGCTGCAACCGGCTGGACTGAATGCGCCCCCGACGTCTGAAGTACCTCACGACCTGCTCAGATGTGCGAGCGACGGGAGTCTGATTGCCTCCCCCGGCCTGAGAAGTAGCACGGCTGTAGTGGCTGAAACCACCTGAGCCAGGCCAGTGCAAACTGATAAAATCTGAGCCAAGGCCTCCTGAAGACCCGAAATCACAATAGGCACTGTTGGTTCCTGTGCTGGTGCTGCTGGAGCGTCCATAGCTGGAACCTGATCAGGAGCTGGGGCAGTTGGTGGATCTGCAAGTGCTACCCTAGTTGCCCTGCCTATGCCACGACCACGACCGCGTCCTCGGCCTCTGGTGGCCATAGCTGGTGGCACCAGTGGTCGTCCATCCTGTCCGGTAGAGCATGTCCTCACCATCTGTGAGAGAATAGAATAACAGAAGTTTAGTACTCGGATCAACAAGTTCGCATGACAAGAATTTCAAGAATATGAAGTTTTTCCTAAAGGTTCTGCAGCCTCTCGAGGATAAATACAGATGTCTCTGTACCGATCCGCGAGACTCTACTAAACCTGCTCATGACTCGTGAGACCTATGTAACCTAGGCTCTGATACCAACTTGTCACGACCCTAAACCCGAACCCAGTCGTGATGGCGCCTCCCGTGAAGACAAGGCCAGCCAATTAAACCTAATTCACTTTTTAAAACAGTTAAACAACATAAAAGTGGTCTAAAACATGATTTAATAATACTAAGTAGCAAATAATATCAATAAAGTGCGGAAGTACAACCCGACACAGCCCTAATCGGGGTGTTACAAGTCACGAGCATCTAACAACGCTGAATACTCAAATGTAACTACAGAGTTTAGTATTGAACTAAGAACATAAAAGGAAAGAGATATGGAGGAGCTCCGGGCTGCGAATGCCAACAACTACCTAAGACTCCTCGAGATCCGCCTGAAGCTGGAATGAATCAGCACTCGAGAGCGGGACCAGCTACGTCTGAATCTGCACACAAGGAGTAAAGTGAGTACTCCAACTCAGTGAGTAACAAATGTAAATAACGACTGAAAGTAAGAAAACACGTAAGGCACAAAGCATTCTATAATGAAGCAATAAAACCATTTAAAAGCAGTAAACCAGTGGAAAGCTAAGTAAAATCCTTTTTCAACAAGTAAACAGATAATTGACAGACAGTTAAGGTAAAGTAAACCAATAGAAGTTCGCCCTTCGGGCACAGTATCAACAAATCCGCCCTCGGGCAATATATCAGAACAATACCAACCCCTCGGGCTCAATCTCACATTACAATGGGTGCCCGCGCTCACTGGGATGTGCAGACTCCTGGAGGGGCCCCTTATGGCCCAAGCGCAATAACAAGCCATCTTGTGGCATCAAAACTAGACCCTCAGCCTCATATCAATCAAGCCACCTCGTGGCGTACATATCTCAGGCCCTCGGCCTCAAATCAATATCAGTGTTTCCTTACAACATAGGCCATCGGCCTTACTCAGTCAAAAATCCTCACAAGCCTCTCAGGCAATAGTAAAATAGTGTTTCTCAGCCCAAACATCATTTAAAATATCATTTAAGTCTTAAAACTGAGTAAACATAGCTGAGTAGTAAAACAGTGGAAAATAACATGACTGAGTTCAAGTATAAAGTCAAAACAGTGAGAAAACATCAATAAAAAGCCCTGAAGGTTCAAATAGTTGGCACTAGGCCCAAATATGACATTCATACCAAATAATAATGATAGTAAATAATTTTCAATCAAATACGCGGTAAAATCATCAATCGGGACGAACCAAGTCACAATCCCTAATAGTGCATGACCCCACGCTCGTCATCAAGCGTGTGCCTCACCTCAATATAGCACTACGATGTGCAATCCGGGGTTTCAAACCCTCAGAACATCATTTACAATCATTACTCACCTCGAACCGGCTAAATCTCTAGCTCGCGACGCCTTTGCCCTTCGAATCGGCCTCCATGCGCATCGAATCTATCCAAAATCAGAACGAGGATGTCAAAATATGCTAAGGGAACGAAGCCCAAGCGAAAACAATCAATAAAGGGCACAAACCCCAAAATTACCAAAACCCGACCCCCGGGCCCATGTCTCGGAATTCAATAATTTTTATACCAATAAATTCCTTATCTTCTCACGAGTTCTTACATATCAAAAGTTCAGAAATCCGACCTCAAATGGTCCATCAAATCCTCAATCATAGGTCTCCAATACTAAACCCTAGTTTTTCCCAAATTTCACCCTTAATTTCAATAATTTCTAGTTCTAATCCGTGAAATAATAGCATAGGAATGAGGTTTAAGTCCAAATCCCTTACCTCATGAAGTTTTCTTGAAATTCCTCTTTTAATTCGTCCAAAAGCTTCCAAGCCGAAGTCAAAAATGGTGAAATAACTCAAAATTCGCGAAGGGGACACTTTATACCTTCTGCCTAGCCATTTACGCATCTGCGACCCTTTAACCGCTTCTGCAGTACCGCATTTTCGATCATCCCTCCGCTTCTGCGGAAATCACTAACCAGCCCAAAATCGCATCTGCGATAAGCCTTCCACATCTGCGACTCCGCAGATGCGGCCATCCTAACCGCTTCTGCGGTTCCTGACATTCTTCCATAATCTGATTCTATGGATCCTCTTCCGCACAGGCGGCGCCGCACCTGCGGTCCCCAATCCGCAAGTGCGAAAATACCAGAAGTAGCAAATTCAGCTGCTGCAACAAAAATCCAACTTCTCCGTTAACCATCCGAAATCACCCTGAGGCCCCCGGGACCTCAACCAAAAGCACAAACATAACCCAATATCTTATTCAAACTTGTTCCAATCATCAAAATACCTCAAATAATATCAAATCACCCAAAACACATCGGATCCAAGCCAAACTTTCTAAAATCTTCTGAATTCCGCTTTTGATCAAATACCCAACCAAACCACGTCCACGTCCGAATGACCTGAAATTTTGCACACACATCCCAAATGACCCAACGAAACTACTGCCACTCTCGGAATTCTATTCTGACCCCTATATCAAAATCTCGCCTATCAACCGAAAATCGCTAAAATATCAACTTCACCAATTCAAGCCTAAATCTACTCCGCACCTCCAAAACTCATTCCGATCACATTCCTAAGTCATAAATCACCTCCCGAAGCTAACTGAACCATCGCAACTCACATCCGAGCCCTCTAACACATAAGTCAACATCCAGTTGACTTTTCCAACTTAACTTTCCTTAAAAGAGACTAAGTGTCTCAAACTTCACCAAAATCATTCCGGATTCGATCCGACTAACCCGATACCACAAAATACTGATGACAAAACATAAAGAAGCATAAATGGGGAAAACGGAGTGGTAACTCATGAGACGACTGGCTAGGTCATCACAAAAGTAAATGCTATATCAGTTGTATTGATAATGCCCATCTATATTCATGTATTCATAATGTCCTGATTTATATACGGTATTCATTATTCACCTTCCTATAGCTTTATATACTATATTCATTAAATCCTGTAAATAAAAATGTCATTTTTGTATTAAATGTATTCATATATGTCTTTATTTGTAGTAAAGAAATAAGCATGTACTGCTGTATGTATTTTATTTAGCTATTATATTTACTGAGTAAATGTTGAATGTATTTTATTTATCAGCTCATGATTTATCTTTTATATGTATAAAGTTGCAACGACCCAACCGGTCGTATAATCCTGATTATATCGTGTTGTATGTATATATTTCAACATCTGCTTATATAGGTACATGATGTGTATTCTTTTCTGCTGCATATACTATATTCAAATAGATAATATATTAATGTATTGCATTTTTGTTTATTTCAAGGGTGTAGAAAAGAAGCTGCCTGCCGACATTCCTGTTGCTGGAGTTCCCCATGGTAATTTAAGTGGAGACACATTAAAGGACTCTACATAGGAGATGCTTGACGGTAGTGATTTTAAAAATGGAGGGCCTACAGAATTTGAGATATGTTATTAGTTATAAAAATTCAAGTTGTTATTAAATTGAATAAGTAAGATTTACGTGTTCATACATTTTTTGTTTTAGGATATTGGAGTACATTTCCTGTTGTGATACCTAACAAGGAATCAGATTGACATCAGATGATCCTTGTTGAATATATATTAATACAGAGGTACCAAGTATGATACCACTCAAAACTGCCAAGGATTTATCTGTGTCACGATCCAAAATCCCAACTCGGTCGTGATGGCGCCTCTCGTGAGGACAAGGTCAGTCAATCAACAAAACAATACATCTCTTTATAATTACTTAGCAGGAATAAGTCTAAATCATGGGCAATATAATCTTAAATGCGAAATAAACGTGATAGAACAAGGAAAATCATCCCAACTCAGCCCGAAATCGGGGTGTCACAAGTCATGAGCTACTACAGAGTTTACTAATATTTTACAAAGTCTGGAATTATCATAAATAACAAAGATAAGGGAGAAAACGGGGTTGCGGACGTCAACAGCTACCTCGTTACTCCTAGTCACCGTATGGCCTGGAAAGAATCAGCGCTCAGAAGCGAACTTAGCTCTGCCTGTATCTGCACACATGATGCAGAGGGTAATGTGAGTACCCCGACCCAGTGAGTAATAAAAATAAATAACGACTGAAAACATGAAATCTCATAACGGCACAATATAGCGCTATCCCAAGCAGTAAAATCAGTTATACAGTAAAACAGTGAGTATCAGATAATTCTTCTTTTAAAACAGTAAAGACAAATAATTTTTACAGTAAGGATAATCAAAAGCTTGCCCCTCGGGCTCAATATGTAAATCTCAGTATAGTATCAGCCCTTCGGGCTCACTCCCAACTCACCAGCACACAACATCAGCCCCTCGGGCTCACTCCCAACTCACCACACACAAGCAACGGCCTCTCGGGCCCACTCCCAACTCACCTGGGTACCTGCGCTCACTGGGGGTGTGTACAGACTCCGGAGGGGCTCCTACAGCCCAAGCGCAATATCAATAGGCCTGAAAGCCTTCACACATCACACACGAGGCCTGAAAGCCTCCTCATATAACACTCGAGGCCTGAAAGCCTCCTCACATCACTCAACATATCCTCACGTATGGCCCTCGGCCTCAATCAGTCCAGAAAATAATCATAAGCCTCTTGGGCATCAGTAAAACAATAGTGCTCAGCTCAATAACATTATAAATATCATTAAATCTCGAGTTGAGTATAAATGTAGCTGAGTTCACAAAATAATATAATTCAATTGGACTGAGTTCAAATAATATTTCAATTAGTGAGGAAAATAGTGATGTAAATTCACAAAAGATTTCAGATAATTGGCACGAAACCCAAATATGGCAATAAGCCCAATCATAATGAAAAACAATAAATCTTTATCAATTACGCGATAAAAATATCAATTGGGATGGACCAAGTCACAATCCCCAATAGTAAATGACCCCGCGCTCATCATACAACGTGTGTCTCATCTCAACATAGCAGTATGTTGTGCAATCCGGGGTTTCAAACCCTCAGTGCATCATTTAAAATCATTACTCACCTCAAGACGGTCCAACGTCTACTCCGCTATGCCCTTGCCTCTCGAATTTACCTCTTCGCACGTCGAATCTGGTCAAAACCACAACGAATACATTACAATAGGCTAAGGGAATATAACCCATCGAAAAGACTCGAAAAATATCGAAATTCACGAAATTCGCAAAACCCGTGCCCCGGGCCCACTTCTCGAAAAATTACGAAATTTACATCACTAGATTCCTCGTCTCGCCACGAGTCCGCACATATCAAATTTATCAAAATCGGAGTTCAAATGACCCCTCAAATCTTCATTTAATTCTCTTAAGTTTCAAGCTCTAAACCACCATTTTTGTCCATAAATTACTTGAGTTTTCAGCTCTAATCCATGTATTTAACTTGGAAATAAGTAGAAACAACTCACCTTTGATGCTTGATGAAATCCCCCTTGAAATTCTCTCCAATCCAAGCCAAATGAAAGAAATGAAAGAAATAAGCCAAATCCGCGTTTTAAAGAATCTGCCCGTGCTTCGTCGAGTTGTACCTTGCACTTGTGCTATACAAGTTGTACATCCTATTAAAAATTTCCCTTGTCGGACACCTTCTGCTTAAACACCCATAACGTCTTGTATAAATATCCAAATAACAAATGGTTTGAAGATTTAAAAACTAGACTCGAAGATCTTTAATTTGATAGGTTGTACACCATATAACTCTTTATATATCCCGAGATATGAGCTTCTAAAGCGCATCCGTAAATTCTGTCGAAATCGCTCTACCAGCCATTTTCGATCCATCATAACTTCTGAGATAATATCCAAATCATGAATGGTTTAACTTTCTGAAAACTAGAATGTAAGGGCTACAACTTTTGTGTTTTGCAATTATTCTGATTTCTTATAGATTACAAGATATGAGCTTCCAAACTGGACACCTCGCGCCTGAAATTTTCTGGGCACAGCAGAAGCCTAAAAATTTCTGCAATTTTTTTCAAAGATGAAATAGTCCGTTTAACCACCCAAAACTCACCCGAGGCCAGTGGGACCTCAACCAATCATGCCAACATATCCCATAATATCGTTCAAACTTGTTCCAACTTTCGTAACGCTCAAAACAATATCACAACACCAAATTCGCATCGGATTCAAACCTATGAACTTTGAAATTTCTAACTTCTACATCCGATGCCGAAACACGTCAAAACTAGTCCGAATGATCTCAAATTTTGCAGACAAGTCCAAAATGACATAACGAAGCTACAGCAACTCTTGGAATTCCATTCCGAGCCTCGGATCAAAATCTTACCTATCAACCGGAATTCGCCAAAATACTAACTTTGCCGATTGAAACTTAATTCTACACCGGTCATCACAAAAATATTCCGGACACACTCCTAAGTCCCAAATAACCTAACAAAGCTATCCGAACCATAAAATTCGCATTTCGAGCGCTCTAACACATAAGTCAATATCCGGTTGACTTTTCCAACTTAAGCTTCCTTAAAAGATACTAAGTGTCTCAAACCTTACCAAAATCATTCAGGAATGACTTCAAATTTTTGCACACAAGTCACATTCGACATTACGGACTTGCCCCAACTTTCGGAATCGCATTCCGACCCGATATCAAAATTTCCACTTCCGGTCGAATTTTCTCAAAAACCTTCAAATTTCTATATTTAGCCAAATGACTCCAAAATGACCTACGGACCTCTGAATTTACTTCCGATCGCGCTTCCAAATCCAGAATCATCATATGGAGCTACTCCCAGTCTCGAAATTCCAAACGGACATCAATAACACTGAAATGCATTTTAAGTCAAACCGATGCAATTTCTTCTAAAATGCTATCTTACACAATAGGCGCCAAAACGCTCCCGGGTTATCCAAAATCTGATCCGGGCATACGCCCAAGTCCGAAATCATCATACGAACCTGCTGGAACCTTCGGATCCTAATTCCGAGGTCGTTTACTCAAAATTCCAATCCTAGTTCATTTCTTCAATTTTAAGCTTTCAAAATGAGAATTTCCATTTAGATTTGACTCCAAACTTCCTGAATTTTAATTCTGACCATACACACAAGTCAATATACCTGAGATGAAGCTGCTCATGGCCTCAAACTGCTGAATGACGCGCCGGAGCTCAAAACGACCGATCGGGTCGTTACAATCTGATGATCCACATAGAATACAATATGATATTCTACCTCTTGCCGCTCAAATGCTTGGAGAAATACATGTGTCTCAATTTGAGTTGCCCGGCGAGGACCTTCCAAGTCAGATTCTTGAAACAAGAGTTGTGATACATCCTACAACTAAAGTTGCAGATGCAACACCATATGTTACCTTTGCATAGGAATCAGCGTCCTAGTCGATGTAATTGTTCGCCTTACGAGACAAACTTTGATTCAGCCGGTTTGTACCTTGGTACACAAATATATATATTCTGATTATTCTCTGTTATCCAATTAAATTGTATCAAACTGTATTTATATCACTGTGTTCACTATATTTAGATGTCCTTATTTATGACTCTGATGAACTATAGGTAGTTCTATGAAGTTGACTCCCATTTTTGACAAAAAATATCCTTTTGAAACTGATTTTATTACGGGGCCACATGATACTTCTATCTTTCAAGAATATACAATCTGGGTTCATGATAGTCTGCTTGCTAAACATGATCAAATATAAGGTTTATTCGTTGTATAATGTATGATTTACCTTTTATAATATGATGATTAATGCTACTTTTTTATAGCTTCTTTTAGAAAGGATAAGGATGATCATTACAGGAAACATAGGTCCACACTACCTATCCTTTCGGATTTTTGAGTTCATCAAGTCACTAACAAAAATTGATTTTACCTTCAATCATTTGACGGGAAACTATGAAACGACGATGTAAGATATATCCCTTATGTATTCACATTTAGTAACTTGTATTTAACTGTATACGTTTATTTGGCCACCATGCTAAATTGTTTGTATTTACTAATTCACATCATATTAATGTCATATTTTACTACTTGAGGAAGAAAGTAAGTATGACCAAAGTAACACACACAAATACACCACCATCTACTGTATATGCAAGATACAGATTGCTGAAATTTTCGACAAGTATGCTGATACAAGTAATGATGCAAGTGTAGCCAAAGAAGAAGATGTTGTATGCGAATACATAAGGGACTACCAGTAGCTAGCTGATGTATCATGGTATACAGTCGATAATGTTATGATACCAGACAACCTGAAATAGAAACTTCATTGGATCTTGGGAATTGTATCATTTAAGGACAGGTGTATCAATGTATATGACTCCTACCGAGTAACATGTCATGTATCAGAAAACTTAATCATACTATATGTAGACACCGGATTTTTGACCCTCCCCGAGAATTTTCACATTTTTAGCGTGAATATGTGAAATTGGGTCTAATATAGCCATTTTAACTATTTTTACTTTATTTCGTTGCAAAAAGAAAAAAATCACAAAAAATATATATATAAATTTTAGTTTATGTATTTCTCATAAACTTGAAAAAATACAAAAATTGCACTTTATTTTTGTACTTTATATAATTTCGAAAATAACCAAAAAATATAGTTCTATTAATGTTTTGTAGTCATTTTAATTTCTTAAAAATACAAAAAATATTACTTTATATTTTTTACCTTTATATAAAAACGAAAATTAAAAAATAGTTTTATTGATATTTTGTAGCTATTTTAAATCTTGAAAAAATATTAAAAAAGATATAGTTTTGTTTTAAATATTAGTCTTATTTTTGTAGTTATTTTGCTTACATAGGATTAGTAAGCAACGTCGTGTTCTTGTTCTCGGATCCGGGCAAAAGAATAAAATTCGGGTTCAAACTACCCGCTTTTAGGCCTAATTTTCGGACCTAGCCCATAATAATCCGAGTTCGCCACACGTGGGGAACACGGACGGAATCTCATACACGGGGAACCCCACCACGCGTGGGGAACACAAGCCTCGAACCCCACCACGCGTGGGGCTCATTTGTCTTGGCCAAAGGGATCAAATAGACGGACACACATTTTTGGAAGGGGGGGATTTTAAAAAAAAATGGGAGGAGTACTGTAGATCATCTTCTTCCTCAGAAGAAGAAAACCAAAACCTAACAGCAAAAAACCCTAACCTCTCCGGCTGTTCATCGTCTTCCTCCCTTCTTCCTGACGAAAACCTTAAACAAAAAACCCTACTGAGCCCGACCCCAAACCACCTGCTCCGACGACACCATCTCCCTCGTCGTCTCGCAACCAGTCCGTCGTGACTGCCCCCCAACCCCGACTCGACCACCCACCACCTTCTCACACAACCACCAAACAAACCCAAACCAGTCGCCACCCCCACTGCGTCGTCACTGCGCAAGGTGACCATCCAGTCGCACCCCCACATCCAAACGACTGCCTGCATCGCCCAAACACCACCTTCAACCAACAACCTCCCGTCGAACCCCCTCCTCCTCACGTCCAGCAGAACTCCCACCTCCATCACCACCTGCTGAACCAACCAGCCTCACAACCAGCAGAAAACCTTCACCAACCCACGTCCAAACATCCCTCCATAGCTCCCCTTTCCTCACCTCCAACGACCCCTTATGTTGCAGCTTCACGCAACAGTTGCTGCGTCGAAAAATACAGCAGCTGTTGCTACGTCGCTGTGTTGCTGAGCAGCTCAGCCGTTGCTTCAGTCCGGTGAGGTTGTTTTGCTCGTCGAGGTCCGGTACGTCGAGGTCGCTGTCCGAGGCGTCAAGGTCCGCCTACGGTTCGTCGCGTTTCAAGGATAACGCTGCCTCGCGGTTAGTTGTTTTTTTTCCAGATTTGTTTGAGGCATTGTTGGCATTTTCCCTCGTTGCTTCAGTAGACTTTTAGTTGTTCCCTGCTCATATGTATATGGTTATTCACTTGCTTCGTTTGATATGAGCCTATGGTTGAGATTCTGGCAAAAGGTGCATAATTATGCCTAGTTTTCTTTTTGTTGTTGTTTTGTTTAAGTTTTGTTTCTGTTACTTTTATTATTAGGGAACATTGAAGTTAGGTTATAGATTTATTTTTACGCGATTTTGCTCAATGGACATAGTCTAGTGCCATGCTCTTAGGAGTTGCGTAAATATGGGCTTAAACCGTTGGTAGGAGTAATCCTTTGAAATCAGAATCCTAAGTGTGTCATTTTAGCAAATTCTATGTCCATCGCAAAGTAAAAAAAAAATAAAAAAAAAATAAAAAAGAAAAACGAGGCAAGCTTCGCCAAAAAATAAAAATGCACAGATTGCGGAGCCCTCACAAAATATATGCATTAAATACTTAGATTCCGGGTCGGGACGTTTAGCGAATTTCACGGCCCTACCCCAAAAATAATAATGCGCTAGTTGCTTTAGGCGCGCCTTTAATAATGTTATCTTCCTAAACTCGGGTGCACATTTATGTGACCCAAATCCAAATCTCAACGAAATCGAAATGTGTCTCTAATCACGGGTACATTGATTGTGACGTGGTCTGAGATGCATTTCCATGACGTTGTAAATTCCTTTTAATAATAAATGAGACGAGCCTCGACAAACAAAATGTAGAAGCTGCGGGGCCCTCTAAATGTATATATATTAAAAATACTTAGAATTCGGGACATGCCGTTCAGCAAATTTCACGGCCTTCCCCAAAATAACAATATGTTAGTTGCTTTAGGCGCGTCTTAATAATTTATTTTTCTTAATTCGGGTGCACATTTATGTGACCCAAATCCAAATCTCAACCGAGTCGAGATATGTCAATAACCACGGGTGCATTGATGTAACGTGGTTCGAGATATATTTTCACGACGTTGCAATTCTCGTAAAAAATAATAATAAAAGCGGTCAAGAGTTTAAACTTGCACATAGGTTTTAACATGTATAAAATCAGATAATAAAGCCAAATATAACAGTTGAGCGACCGTGCTAGAACCACGGAACTCAGGAATGCCTAACACCTTCTCCCGGGTTAACAGAATTCCTTATCCGGATTTCTGGTACGCAGACTATAATATGGAGTCATTCTTTTCCTCGATTCGGGATTAAAATTGGTGACTTGGGACACCCTAAATCTCTCAAGTGGCGACTCTGAAATAAATAAACCAATCCCGTTTCGATTGTCCTTTAATTGGAAAAAACTCCCTCGCGCCCCTCGGGTGCGGAAAAAGGAGGTGTGACACTATATATATGCATATTCCTTTAATATAATCATTCAAGAATAATAAAGTACATCAAGAAACCAAGTAACACAAAAATTTCAACCTAAATATAATTCATCAGTTCAAGTATCGAAATACAAAATCTTTAACACATCGACAACAAAGATGAGAGAAATTAAAATCATAACATCAACTCATTCCTATGTGGAATATTTCTACAAGTATGCTTATTATGTCAACCATGCCCACATACACTATACGAATTTTGACTCTTCTTTTGAAGTGATTCACTTAATAGCTTATCAAGCTTCTTTTTTGGACTTCCAGGAGGTCTCTTCCATTTGAGTGGTAAGACTACTTCCTCTGATATATTTTCTGGTATCTTCTATTCATTTCGGTCAGGGAGAGGATACACAGGGACTTCGTATGTCGTTACAACAGTCATTGATTTGTAATAGTCCGAGCAATAATCGTTCGGCATTAGAAAGTTGCTCTTCAAGACAGTCCAAGCATGTGAATATGGTAACTCGTCCACTTGGAACCTCCCACAACTGCAAATTTTCTTTTGGATGCAAACGGTGTAATGCCTTTCTTCATCATTCACCATGTACAAGTGTTCAGTTGATGGTATAACCTACATAACATGGAGTAAATTCAATTTTGGACATTGTAGAAAGCATGTATATATCCATGAATACATGCAGTATGTATTGTATGCATGAATATATGTGGCATGTATATATGTACTATCTCAATATACATATACAGTTTGTATGTATTCCTACAGTTTATATGCATGTATCAGAGAAAGCTGTATTCAATTATGTATCCATCTATAATATATATATATATATATATGTGTGTGTGTGTGTGTGTGTGTGTATAACATAATTACAACTATATATATATGGAATAATACATGTTGTATTCATATATGCATTCAGAATAATTACAGTATGTATTCATATATCAGATTTTAGTCAATGCAACTAAATATAGCAAACTAATGAAAACTTACAGTCATATGTGTAGACAGAGTCTTATTCAATGTTATAATCTCTTGATATTTTTTCCCAAGTATTGTGAACGTGTATATAGCATCTTTTTTATTGTTGCAATTCCAGCAACCAAACATCTTCCTAACTTCTTCTAGAAAATCATAGATTGGTAATTCTCTTGTTGATATAAGTGCCGAATTGATTGACTCAGCAATATTTGATGTCATAGTCCATCCTTGGTTAACAGGTGTATACAACATACCCCACTTTTCGTATCCAGCTAATTCCAAGTAATCTTTCACCCGAATATCTACCTTCTCCATATTTTCCATTAGACTATCAAATTCATCCTAGGTGTATGTTTTTTCCATTCAAAGTATACCTCACTCAACTTCTCATGACTCTTTTTGAATTTCTTGTATACATTATTTCATAAATGCCATATACAAGCAAACTGTGGTACGATAGGATACACTCTGGATACAGCTTTGTTGATGCTCTCATTCCTATCAGAAAAAACGCACATGTTTTCCCCTTCTCCCTAAGCTTCCTTGAATTTCTCAAAGAACCACAACCAAGAAACATCATTATCTGAATCAACTACACCATATGCTAGTGGCAGGATATGTCCTGTAATTACAATTGCAGACAAACACAATATATTAGTACTATTGTATTAAATACTTAGAAGAGCAGTTTGTATGTTAGTGTATCATGTATGTCTTATTTTTGTAGTTAATTGACTTACCCGCACCATCCAACATGCTAGCCGAAATGAAGGTCCCTGTGTATGTTGATTTGATTTTAATGCCATCCACAATGATGACGGGTCTACAATAATCGAATCCATTTATAAAATCATACAACGATATATACAAATACATGAACTCATTTTCAGGCATTTTTTTTTCATTTTGATATGTGAACTAGGATAAATTGTATCCAAGGTATATAAGTACCCCGGTAATTTATTGCATGAATCAATTGGTTCTCCCCTTAAGAATTTTACTGCCTTTTCTCTAGCGCTCCACGCCAACATGTAACTAACTTGGACACCAAAGTCCAATTTCATATCATCAATTATATCCTTTGGCATGTATTTCCTCTTATGATTAGTAAACTTGGATCTATTCATGCCCTTAATAAACCTACTGGTTGCTTGATACTGTTCATACACCTTATCCTTCAATGAACATGTATGCTTATAATTGAATTCCCTCACTTTGAACAATTAATTCCATTCAAACACATAACAAGGTCTAGCCCAAATATACAATTCTAATACAAATACAATCAGCTATGTATAAACAACAACATAGAATCAGTTATGTAATAACAATGAAACCTGATAGCATTTGAATACAGTACTTATAGTTCATAACAAGAAAATAATGAATACATTATATAAATTAGTACATAATGAATACATGAGTACAGATGGGGCATTATGAATACATCTGATACAATACTTATTTTTTTAACCACTGACACACAACATTTACTTTTTGAACCACTGACATACAATCAGTTATGTATACACATCAACATACAATCAGTTATGAATACACAAACATACAACAAAATACAACATATATTATGCAGTTCTACTATGTAATAGCAGTCAAATCTGATAGCATTTGACCTATCAACCCGGAATTGAAATCTTGTAGAAATTTCATATTGCTCCATCACTGCCTTCAATATCGCCTTATCCTTGTGTACTTGTCCATCCATCACCTCTTTTTTATTAGTATTTGAAATAATTAAATCCCTTTTAGGTTCGAAAATCTCAATTGGTTCACTTGAGTTTAACGACGTCAGTGCAAACGTATCACTTGTATTAATTGTATGCACACCATTCGTGGAGTCAAGTTGCATTAGGTCACTTTGAATTACACTTCCTCCTTATGTAATTTTCATATCCATTGCAATCAAGTATTTCCAATCACATTTAAATTAAAGCTCCCAAGTTGAGATCCTTTGACTTCACAGGCAGTTTAAAATTAATTTCCTTAAAGGATGTACGTCATCTTGCAAAACTTTCACTTGTAGATATAGATGAGGGAGGAAGCTATGATATTGCCAAGTTTTTTGAGTTTTTTCCTGCTCTCAATCATCTCCACTTGAATTGTTATAGTGTCCAGATAATTGTTGTGTCGTGACTCATTGTTTTATTTATGGCGCTATTTTTTGGGCTTTGAGACATTCTGATTTTTGACATTGTGTTTTTAGTTCTTAGCAGGAAAAGTGCCAAAACAATTCCTCTCCTCATAGCTGTCTTAAACGTCTTTACCTATTTGACATATGTCTAGATTGCTTAGACGAGGCTTCATGTGTTCTTTGCTTAATAAGAAGCTCCCCATATTTACGGGACATTGAAATTCAGGTTCAACTTTTTCCTTTCGCTTCTCTATTCTCTTTCTTACTCAGTTCGCTAGCATTGACGTTAGTATGATATTCTTTTATTCATATATTGCTATTACTATCTTGTGTTTAGCTGCTTTTTTGCTTTGATCTTTTTTATTTTGTTGTTGTTCCTACTTGTTTCCCTTACCTTCTTTGTTTTTTTAATCCTTTTTCCAGCCGAGGGTCTATCAGAAATAGCCTCTTTACCCTTCAAGGCTGCGTACATCTTACCCTCCCCAGACCCCACTTGTGAAAAATTACTGGGTTTGTTGTTGTTATTATTGTTGTTGTTGTTATACACAATGGATACATCCCAAATTCCCCGTTCTCCTTTTTCAACTCTATATACACCGTGAAACCGACGTCATTGTGTATTTCCATATTCATATAATTTCCTTCCACTTTGTATTCGATTTAGTTGACTTCGAACTCAAGTCTACATCAAGTTGGTTCGAAATTGAAGCATCTAAATCATTGTACGAAGCATACTCCTTTATCACTATCCCCTGTATTGAATAATTGACATAAAAAATTTCATTGTTCCACTTCCCAGAATGACGAATTAACATTGTTAAGCTTGTCATCTCGTAAATTTAATTTGTAATTCTTCTGTGAATACTTGTATCAATGCCGGACGAAAATCAATCCTATCAAGGTCGGTCGAATCAAAACCTCGAACACACTCAAAATAATAAATCACTGTCTCGCTGAAGCACTGGAGATTGTGTTTTATTAACGCTGAATATAATGCTCTATTTTTTTGTTAAACGTCCGAAAAAATCTGCTAGTTATGGCATGATAATGAGGCATGTTTGAATTGATTTTGTTAAGTTAAATTAGGAGTGACTCAAACTAATTGATCCTCTTTTCGTTATTAAACAGCTGAACTCCCTATTTATTAGGCGAATTCCGCGACTATATTTATGAGTACAGTAGCGCGAATACCGAAAATATTAGCTATAAGAAGTAAATATTAGCTATAGAATATATATATATATATATATATATATATATATATATATATATATATATATATATATATATATATATATATATATATATATATAAGGCTTCGAAAAAATTTTGCTAAGTAAATTAATATTTTGTGGTACCAAGATAGGCTAATATATTATATTTTTGGAGATTTTAGGTTGAATAGTATGTTGGGGAGTTGAACTTTTTTGGCTTGGTGAGGCCAGGTCTGTAGCACGCTGGACCAGGTTTTAGCCTGGCGAGGTCAGGTCTGTAGCACGCTAGACCAGGCTTTAGCCTGGCGAGGCCAGGTTTGTAGCCCGGTCCAAAACTTTGGAGTATCCATGCTTCTATCACTATAACCCGACCTAACTTCGTTAAATACATGCAATGGATCATTTTTTAGGAGAAACCTGATGCTTTAGAGTAAGAGAAGGAGCCCTAAAGTGAGAAAGTGATCTTCACCAAATCATCCTTCAATTCTTACACAAATCTTTGAAGATTAACAAGGAAAACACATTAGATCTTCATCCTTGAGATTGAGGTTGCTAAGAATTTCGGAACATTGTAGAATTTAAGGAAGCTCAATTGAGGTATGTATGGCTAAAATCTTTTTTTTCTTAGAATCGAATCCCTGGTGTTCGAGTATTTAGTGTAAGTTCCTCACTTGATCAGACTAGAATTGGTTGTCTTAATGTGTTGTGTTGAAAGATTTATGTTCAATAATTGTTCTAAATGTTTATCGTGTCATCATGCTATTTGAGAATGTGTTTGAAATGAGGAATATGTATTGAGAAAGGTTAAGAATTTGTATCAAGAGTCGAATAAAGCTTTCTAACCTAATTTGTATGAAAAGCCTCTTTGTGATTAAGATTTTTCAAGTTTTTTCCCTTATGTGTGCAATGCTGTATATGATAGGACTTATTGACGTGGATGATACTATTGTTTGAATGTATAAAAAGGGAAAGATTTGAATTGTATGATACGGCCAAGTTCCAAGAACGACTTGATAAATGAGGCTACTCGTGCCATGTAATGAAAAATGGGAAGGAATTGTGAATTGAGTTGAACAATTGAAAGGATGATGTCTCAAGTGAGATGGTCTAGCCAATCGAGCCGTGATCAGACACCATGCCGCACACATGGTGGTAATTATGCTGGATTGATTGATTGAAATTATGGATATGGTTAATGTCTCAAATGATATGACCTAGCCGATCGGGTCGATATCGGACTCCGTGTAGGTGTTGATACCCAATTTTTCCCTATATATTTTTTAATAAGCTAAATAACTTCAAAATAGCATATGTATGCATATATAAGTATGTCCAAGTACTTTGTTATTTTTCCTTAATTTTTAAAGGTTTTTAAATCAATTTATTTCCCTATTTTATCCATAAAAGACCCAATAATTATTTCTAAATTATTATATTTTGGTAATTCATTTATTTGGAATTTTATATTTATGCCAAAATATAGCTAAGATAATTTTTGCATATTTTTATAAATTTATTTAGTATTTTTAAGGCTAAATCGCATATAATTGCAATATTAGCCTCTTTTAGGATTTAATTGCGTTTACATTTATAGAAAACTAAGTCCAATATTTTTAAATAGTTAATTATACAATGTAAATCATTTTAGTGCTCTTAGTTTGTTTTCAGAAACTTATTTACTATTTTTTATAAAGTAAAAGGGAAAAGTGGCTATTTAAATTGTAGCCCAAACTAGGTTTCAATTATAACCCAAATCAAGCCCCCAATTTCCCCAACCCAATTACCCCGACCCAATTTCAAATTGAACCGACCCAAACCCAAACCCCTACCTACCTCTTTAATCCAGGTCGTTGATCATTTAGATCAACGGCCACCATTTGGCCTTCCACAATTAAGCCCAAATGTCACGACCCTAGTTCGTCCTCCGTGAACATGTCGTGAGGGCACCTAGTCTCAACGACTAAGTAAGCCTAACAATGCGGAAAGTAAATATAAACTTGCGGAAAAGTAAATTAAAAGCTAAGAATAAATAAGTGAAAGCAGTATATAGGATGTCACTCGGCATATACAGCACAACAACTCCGAATTTCTAAAACACTATCCCAAAACCCGGAATCCCATGGAAACACAAGCCTTTGAAATATCTAACAGTCTAACTCCAGAATATCTAACAAGTATGAAAATACAGAAGGGTAAATGATTCAACAGCTGGAAAGGAAAGAGGCTCCTCGGTCTGCGGACGCGAAAGATGTACCTCGAAGTCTCCGTAGCATATGCCTCCCTCAAGGATGGTATGTCTGGGTAGAAGTACCTGGATCTGCACATGAAAAACATGCGCAGAAAGGGCATGCGTACACCACAGCGGTACTTAGTAAGTGCCAAGCCTAACCTCGGTCGGGTAGTGACGAGGAAGGTCAAAGACCTACTAAGATAAATAAATAATAAATGACAGAATAAATAAGCAGTATAAGTGAGAATCTACAGTAAGAATTTATACAAGATAATAAGGATACAGTAACAGAAAACAGAAATAAGGCAAACACAAGGAAATACCGCCCACAACAAGGATGATAATCGGGGATTTCTTGGTATCCCGAGGATCTCTTGGTATCCTCATCATATACACTAGGGATCTCTTGGTATCCCGAGGATCTCTTGGTATCCTCAATAATTACACTAGGGATCTCTTGGTATCCCGAGGATCTCTTGGTATCCTCAATATATATATGTCAGGGATCTCTTGGTATCCCGAGGATCTCTCGATATCCTCAACACACGTGCTAGGGATCTCTTGGTATCCCACACCTCCATCCAGAACATAGATACGTACAGGGGGATCTCCCGGGATGCCGTCCGTAGTCCCAAATTTAAACACACAGCAGCCACTCAAGAATATTAAAGTAAATACTAAATTCGTAACAAGCAAACAGTTAACTCTGGCCTAACATGCTTCCCGAAATACAATTAAGGCAGTTTAAACAAATAGGCAACTAAGTCAACTAAGCATGCTTTTCTAAACTAACACAGGCTATGTTTGCAAGTAGAAAAATAGGTAAGAAAGGAACTCAGTTTAAATACTTATAGTAAAACCGGATTTTCAACAATTAACTCAAGTACGCACTCGTCACCTCACGTACAAGGCATTAAATTACCAAATATCACATCCTAAGGGGAAAGGTCCCCCACACAAGGTTAGACAAGCCACTTACCTCGAACCGGCTCAAAATCAATTCAAAACCACATGTTTGCCACGAGTATCCGACTCCAAATGGCCCAAATCTATTCAATTCAATCGCATATTGTAAATAACACTTCAAGTAACTGATTCTACAATTAAATTCTAAGTTAATACGCGAAAACATGTAAAATGACCAAAACTCTCCTCAGGCCAACATCTCGGAATCGGGTGAAATTTATATTTTCAGAAACCTCGTACTCTCACGAGTCTATACATAACAAGAACACTAAAATCGGAGTCCAAATGGCCCCTCAAAATCCTCAATCAAATGTCTCTTAAACTCAAGCCCTAATTACCCTTTTTCCCAAATTTCTCACCATTAATTAGGTCTTTAATCACATAAAAACGAGTTTTGAAGTCAAGGACATTACTCCAATTGTTTTCCTCAAAAATCCCTCTCAAAAGCTCCAAACCCGGATGAAAATGGTGGAAGAATAGCCAAATTTCGCAAAGGCAACTATTTATATGTTCTGCCCAGCGATTTTCACATTTGCAGTCCCGCTTCTGCGGAACAAGTGTCGCATCTGCGATTTTCCCTTAAGTGACCAGCTTCCACAATTGCAGACCTCTAACCCCTCCTGCAGTTCCGCTTCTGCGAGCCTCATACCGCATCTGTGGTTTCTGAAGGAATGACCCAAAGCCGCTTCTGCGGCACCGCATCTGCAGTCCCCAAGCCGCAGATGCGAAAATACCAGAATCAGCAATGCTACAGCTACTGCAACACTTCTTCAACCTTCCCGTCGACCATCCGAAATCACCCCGAGGCCCTCGGGACCTCAACTAAAAGCAACAATATCACCCCAATACCTCATTCCAACTTGTACCAATCCTTACACCACCTAAAACAACATCGAAAACTCAAATTAATCAAGGATTTAAGCCTAAGAACTCCAAATTTCCTCAAATATGCGCTCTCGATCAAAAATCCAACCAAACCACCTCCGAATGACCTGAAATTTTCCACAGACATCCAAAATGACATAACGGAACTACTGCATCTCTCAGAATTCCATTCCGATCCTCGGATCAAAATATCACTATCGAACCGAAAACTTCCAAAATTCAACTTTCAGCATTTCAAGCCTAATTTAGCTACGGACCTCCAAAACACAATCCAAACATGTTCCTAACCCCAAAATCACCCAACTGAGCTGACGGAACCATCAGATTTCCATTCTAAGGCCGTCTTCATACTGTTCTGGCTACGGTCAACTTTCCAACATATAAGCTCTCATTTAAGGACTAAATATCCTAAAACTCTCTGAAACTCAAAACCGAACATCCGGCAAATCACATTAGCAGAAATAAACTTGGGGAAAGCAGTTAATGGGGGATCAGGGTGTTACTTCTTAAGACGACCAGTCGGGTCGTCACATCCTCCGACACTTAAACATTCATTCGTCCTCGAATGAGCATAGAGACATACCTGAAGTAGTGAAAAGATGAGGGTAACGGCTGCGCATATCCTGCTCGGTCTCCCAGGTCGCCTCCTCGACCGGCTGGCCCCGCCACTGAACCTTTACTGAAGCAATATTCTTTTACCTCAGCTTTCTAATCTGCCTGTCCAATATTGCCACTGGCTCTTAACATAAGATAGATCCTTGTCCAACTGGACTGAACTGAAATCCAACACGTGTGATGGATCCCCGTGATACCTCCGGAGCATCGAAACATGGAATACCGGGTGAACTCCGGCCAAACTAGGAGCTAAGGCAAGCTCATAAGCAACTTCCCCAACATGCCTCAATATCTCAAAAGGGCCAATAAATCTCGGACTCAACTTTCCTTTCTTTCCGAATCTCATAACGCCCTTCATAGGTGAAACCCAAAGCAGAACTCGCTCTCCAACCATATAGGAAACATCACGAACCTTCCGATCCGCGTAACTCTTTTATCTAGACTGGGCTGTACGGAGTCTATCCTGAATCACCTTAACCTTCTCCAAAGCATCCTGAACTAAGTCTGTGCCCAATAATTTAGCCTCACCCGGCTCAAACTAACCTACCGGGGATCTACACCGCCTACCATATAAAGCCTCATACGGTGCCATCTAGATGTTGGACTGATAGCTGTTGTTGTAAACAAACTCCGACAATGGCAAGAACTAATTCCAAGACCCCCTAAACTCAATCACACACGTACAAAGCATATCCTCAAGAATCTGAATAGTGCGCTCGGACTGTCCGTCCTTCTGAAGGTGAAATGTTATACTCAACTCTCCCGAGTACCTAACTCATGCTGAACGGCCCTCCAAAACCGTGATGTGAACTGGTACCTCTATCTAAAATGATAGAAACTGGAATACCATGTAGACGAACAATCTCCCGGATATAAATCTCCGCCAACCGCTCCGAAGAATAAGTAGTACATACAGGAATGAAATGAGCAGACTTGGTCAGCCGATCCACAATCACCTAAATAGCATCAAACTTTTTCAATGTCCGTGGGAGCCCAACTATAAAGTTCATGGTGATCCGCTCCCACTTCCACTCCGGAATCTCTATCTACTGAAGCAACCCACCCGGTCTCTGGTGCTCATACTTCACCTACTGACAGTTGAGACACCGAGCTACAAATCCAACTATATGTTTCTTTATTCGCCTCCACCAATAGTGCTGCCTCAAATCCTGATACATCTTCGCGGCACCCGGATGAATGGAATACCGCGAGCTATGTGCCTCCTCCAGAATCAACTTCCAAAGCCCCTCAACATTGGGTACACAAATCCGACCCTGCATCATCAATACCCCATCATCACCAATAGTCACATCCCTAGCATCACCATGCTGAACCTTGTCCTTAAGGACAAGCAAATGAAGGTCATCATACTGCTGCTCCCTAATACAATCAAATAAAAAAGACCGAGAAACCACGCAAGCTAGAACCCGACTAGGCTCCAAAAGATCCAATCTCACAAACTGGCTGGCTAAGGCCTGAATCCATCGCCATAGGCCTCTCTGATGCTGGTAAATAAGCCAAACTCCCCAAACTCTCTGCCCGACGACTCAAAGCATCGGCCACCACATTAGCCTTGCCCGGGTGATACAAAATAGTGATATCATAGTCCTTTAACAACTCCAACCACCTCCTCTGGCGCAAATTTAGATCCTTTTGTTTGAACAAATGTTGCAAGCTTCGATGGTCAGTATAAATCTCACAAGGCACACCATATAAGTAATGGCACCAAATCTTCAGGGCATGAACAATGGCAGCTAATTTAGGTCATGAACAGGGCAGTTCTTCTCATGTATCTTCAACTATATGGATGCATAGGCAATCACCCTACCGTCCTGCATCAACACCGCTCTGAGGCCAACCCTCGAGGCATCACAATAGACCGTATAAGACCCCGAACCTGTAGGCAGTATCAAAATTGGGGTTGTGGTCAAAGCTGTCTTGAGCTTCTGAAAGCTCGCCTCACACTCCTCCGTCCACTGAAATAGAGCACCCTTCTGGGTCAACCTGGTCATAGGGGCTGCTATCGATGAAAATCCCTCTACAAAACGACGGTAGTAACTCGCCAAACCAAGAAAACTATGGATCTCTGTAGCTGAGGATGGTCTGGGCCAATTTTGCACGGCCTCTATCTTCTTCGGATCCACCTGAATGCCCTCACTCGATACCACGTGGCCTAAGAATGCCACTGAATCCAACCAAAACTCACATTTTGAGAATTTAGCATATAACTTCTTTTCTCTCAGAGTCTAAAGCACAGTCCTCAATTGCTGCTCATGATCTTCCCGACTCTGGGAATACACCAGAATATCATCAATAAAGACAATGACGAACGAGTCAAGATACGGCCGAAATACACTATGCATCAAATGCATAAAGGTTGTCGGGGTATTGGTTAGCCCAAATGATATAACAAGGAACTCGTAATGACCATACCGAGTCCTGAAAGCAGTTTTCGGGATATCTAGCTCCCGAATCTTCAACTGATGGTAACCTAAGTGCAAGTCAATCTTAGAAAACACCCGAGCGCCCTGAAGCTGGTCAAACAGATCATCAATACGAGGCAATGGATAATGGTTCTTCATTGTAACCTTGTTCAACTGGCGATAATCAGTACACATACTTTTAGAACCATCCTTTTTCTTCACAAACAAGACAAGGGCACCCCAAGGTAATACACTGGGATGAATAAAACCCTTATCAAGCAATTCCTTTAACTGATCCTTCAACTCAGGAGGAGCCATACGATACGGAGGAATAGAAATAGGCTGAGTGCCCAGAAACAAATCAATGCCAAAATCAATATCTCTATCAGGCGGCATGCCTGGAAGGTCAGCTGGAAACACATCGGGATAATCTGGTACTACTGGAACTGAATCAACTGAAGGGGTATCGATACTGACATCTCTCACATAGGCTAAATAAGCGTCACACCCCTTCTCAACCATACGTTGGGCTTTAATAAATGAAATAACTCTACTGGGAGTGTGGCCTAAGGCACCACTCCACTCAACACGCATTACACCTGGCATAGCCAGCGTCACGGTCTTGGCGTGACAATCAAGAATAGCATAATGGGGCGACAACCAGTCCATGCCCAAGATAATATCAAAATCAACCATGCTGAGTAACAATAGATTGGCTTTGGTCTCAAAACTAATAAGAGCAACCAAACACGACCGATAAACGCGGTCCACAACAAGAGAATCTCCCATAAGAGTAGAAACATAAACAGGGGAACTCAAAAAATCCCGAGGTACACCCAAATGCGGAGCAAAATAAGAAGACACATAAGAATAAGTGGAGCCTGGATCGAATAGAACCGATGCATCCCTATGACAAACCATGACAATACATGTGATGACAGAATCGGAGGCAATAGCCTCGGTACGGGCAGGAAAAGCATAATATCTGGCCTGACCTCCCCCTCTTGGGCGACCTCTACCTCCCCGACCTCCACCTCTAGCTGGCTGAGCAGGTAGGGTAGCAACTAGAGCTGTGATCATAACTTGAGAACTCTGCGGGGCACGCTGTGGCTGAGAAGTCTGTGGAGGTGCACTCCTCCCAAGTCTAGGGCAATCCCTCACCACATGGCGGGTGTCACCACTCTCGAAACAAGCCGTAGAAGGACGTGGCGGCTGTGACTGGCTCGGGCTAGATCTGCTGGACTGACCTTTGAAAGCACCCCACCGGAGGCGCGCTAGAAACCGGAGGTGCATAATAAGGCTCCTAAGGCCTAGGAGGAGTTGGAGCACTGCTGGCTGATGGAAGAGCTGAATGAATGCGACGACTCACATAACCCCTACCATGACGTCCTGAAGCTGGGGCACAGGCACCAGAGAAATGGCCCGACTCTCGAGACCTCTTGGCCTCCCTCTCCTCCTTCTCCCTAGCATGCATACCCTCAATCCTCCTAGCAATGCTCACTACCTTCTTATAAGAAATATCCATCTCCAACTCACGAGCCATGCTAGATTTGATGGGGGAAATAAGCCCCTAAATAAACCGGCGAACCCTCTCGCGAACAGTAGCAACTAAGGCTGGTGCATGCCTAGCCAAACTGGTGTAACGAATAGCATACTCTGAAACAGTTATAGCACCCTGGCGTAAATGCTCAAACTCTACGCGCCATGTGTCCCTGACGCTATGAGGAACATACTCTCTCAGGAACAAATCCGAAAATTGAGCCCAAGTTGGTGAAGCAACCGCATCTGGACTGTCTAACTCATAGGTGCGCCACCAATCATAGGCAGCCCCTCGAAGCTGGAAAGTAGTAAAAGAAACCCCGCTCAATCCTGAAATACCCATGGTACAGAAAATGCGGTAACACTCATCAAGAAATCCCATAGCATCCTACGATGCTTGACCACTGAATACAGGAGGCTTGTACTTCTTGAACCTCTCAAGCCTCAATTGCTCATTCTCGGAAGCAGTTGCCCTGTCCTCGGGCTGAGTTAGCACTGCAGGCGGTACAACAATAATCTCAGGGACCTACTCAACATGCACTCACTGCTCAGGAGTGCGGGCCTCAAGAGTCTGTGCTCCTCCCCCGGCCTGAGATGTAGCTGCAGCAAGGGGAAACAACCCTGCCTGAGCCAAAGTGGTGTACATGCTCATGAACTGTGCTAAAGTCTCCTAAAGAGCTGGAGTGGTAGTAGCAGTAGGCGTGTCAGGTGCATGGACTCTAGCTGGATCCGCTGGTGGTACCTCGGCGGCAGCTCGCGCAGGTGCTCTGGCTGCACCACGTGCGCGTCCTCGGCCTCTACCCCGGCCTCGACCTCTGACGACTGAAGTAGGGGCGCGGGTGCCTGATCATCTCGAGTAGCACGGGTCCTCACCATCTGTGATAGAATAGAAGACAGAAGTTTAGAATTGTGATGTCAAAATATTGCACGATCAGCGAGACTCTAAATAACTGACTTGTGACCCGTGACTCCTATGAACCTAGAGCTGTGATACCAACTTGTCACGACCCCAGTTCGCCCTCCGTGAACAGGTCGTGATGGCACCTAGTCTCTACGACTAGGTAAGCCTAACAATGCGGAAAGTAAATATAAACTAGCAGAAAAGTAAATTAAAAGCTAAGAATAAACAAGTGAAAGCAGTATATAGGATGCCACTCGGCATATACAACACAACAGCTCCAAATTTCTAAAACACTATCCCAAAACCCGGAATCCCACGGGAACATAAGCCTTTGGAATATCTAACAGTCTAACTCCAGAATATCTAACAAGTATGAAAATACAGAAGGGTAAATGATTCAACAGCTGGAAAAGAAAGAGGCTCCTCGGTCTGCGGACGCGACAGATGTACCTCGAAGTCTTCGTAGCAGATGCCTCCCTCAAGGATGGTATGCCTGGGTAGAAGTACCTAGATCTGCACATAAAAAACATGCGCAGAAAAGGCATGCGTACACCACAGCGGTACTCAGTAAGTGCCAAGCCTAACCTCGGTCGGGTAGTGACGAGGAAGGTAAGGGCCCTACTGAGATAAATAAATAATAAATGACAGGATAAATAAGCAGTATAAGTGAGAATCTACAGTAAGAATCTATATAGGATAATAAGGATACAATAACGGAAAACAGAAATAAGGCAAACACAAAGAAATACCACCCACAACAAGGATGGTAACCGGGGATCTCTTGGTATCCTGAGGATCTCTTGGTATCCTCATCATATACACTAGGGATCTCTTGGTATCCCGAGGATCTCTTGGTATCCTCAATAATTACACTAGGGATCTCTTGATATCCCGAGGATCTCTTGGTTTCCTTAATATATATATATGCCAGGGATCTCTTGGTATCCCGAGGATCTCTCGGTATCCTCAACACACGTGCCAGGGATCTCTTGGTATCCCGCACCTCCATCCAGAACATAGATACGTACAGGTAGATCTCCCGGGATGTCGTCCCGTAGTCCCAAATTTAAACACACAACAACAGCTTAAGAATATTAAAGTAAATACTAAATTTGTAACAAGTAAACAGTTAACTCTAGCCTAACATGCTTCACGAAATACAATTAAGGCAGTTTATGCAAATAGGCAACTAAGTCAACTAAGCATGCTTTTCTAAATTAACACAGGCTATGTTTGCAAGTAGAATAAAACAGGTAAGAAAGGAACTCAGTTTAAATACTTATAGTAAAACTGGATTTTCAATAATTAGCTCAAGTAGGCGCTCGTCACCTCACGTACAAGGCATTCAATTACCAAATATCATATCCTAAGGGGAAAGGTCTCCCAAACAAGGTTAGACAAGCCACTTACCTCGAACCGACTCAAAATCAATTCGAAACCATACGTTTGCCACGAGTATCTGACTCCAAATGGCCCAAATCTATTCAATTCAATCGCATATTGTAAATAACACTTCAAGTAACTAATTCTAAAATTAAATTCTAACCTAATACGCGAATACATGTAAAATGACCAAAACACCCCTCAGGCCAACGTCTCGGAATCGGGTGAAATTTAAATTTTCAGAAACCTCGTACTCTCACGAGTTTATATATAACAAGAACACTAAAATCGGAGTCCAAATGACCTTTCAAATCCTCAATCAAAAGTCTCTTAAACTCAAGCCCTAATTACCCTTTTTCCCCAAATTTCTCACCATTAATTAGGTCTTTAATCACATAAAAATGAGTTATGAAGTCAAGGACATTACCTCCAATCGATTTCCCTTTGTTTTCCTCAAACATCCCTCTCAAAAACTCCAAACCTGGATGAAATGGTGGAAGAATAGCCAAATTTTGCAAAGGCAACTATTTATATGTTCTACCCAGCGATTTCCGCATTTGCGGCCCTGGGACCGCATCTGTGGAACAAGTGTCGCATCTGCGGACCTCTAACTGCTTCTACGGTTCTGCTTCTGCGAGCCTCATGCCACATCTGCGGTTTCTGAAGGAATAACCCAAAGCCGCTTCTGTGGTGCCTCATCTATGGTCCCCAAACCGCAGATGCAAAAATACCAGAAGCAGTAATGCTACAGCTGCTGCAACACTTCTTCAACCTTCCCGTCGACCATCCGAAATCACCCCGAGGCCCTCAGTACCTCAACCAAAAGCACCAATATCACCCAATACCTCATTCCAACTTGTACCAATCCTTAAACCACCTAAAACAACATCGAAAACTCGAATTAATCAAGGATTTAAGCCTAAGAACTCCAAATTTCCTCAAATATACGCTCTCGATCAAAAACCTAACGAAACCACCTTCGAATGACCTGAAAATTTGCACACACATCCAAAATGACATAACGGAACTATTGCAACTCTCAAAATTCCATTTTGACCCTCGGATCAAAATCTCATTATCGAACCGGAAACTTCCAAAATTCAACTTTTGGCATTTCAAGCATAATTTAGCCACGAACCTCCAAAACACAATCCTAACACACTCCTAACCCCAAAATCACCTAACAGAGCTAACGGAACCATCGGATTTCCATTCTGAGGCCATCTTCACACTGTTGCGGCTACAGTCAACTTTCCAACACTTAAGCTCTCATTTAGGGACTAAGTGTCCCAAAACTCTCTGAAACACAAAATCGAACATCCCGGCAAATTACATTAGCAGAAATAAACTTGGGGAAAGCAGTTAATAGGGGATCAGGGCATTACTTCTTAAGACAACCGGCCGGGTCATCACACCAAAAGACCCCCAAACCTAATTCATTTCTCACCTACCGCCGCCCTTGAATCCCTCTTCTCTCTCAACTCTCTCTGAAACATCTACAAACCCTAGCCTCCACCATCAAACTACACCCTAATCCACCCTAATACCTACCTAATCCATGGCCTTCCGTGGTCATTTGAGACTTGTACCAGCTTTCAATGGCTTCTATGTGTTTGGTTCTATGGTTTCATGACCAGACTTCGAAGGAGTTTGGTCCAGTCCTTGCTCGACTGGTATTCATGGCCTTTCTCTGGACATCCACGACCTTTTTTGTCCATTCATGGCCTTTCGAGGCGGGTCCTTGACCTTTTCTGGTTAGATCGTTAACTTTCGAGGTCTTTCTCATTTCTTTTGGGTTTTCTGAAACCCTAATCTATAAGATCTTTCGATTTCTTTCAGATCTACCATAGATCTATGCTTACCATGAACTTTTAAGCATTTTTCTCGAAGGTTCTTCAACGTTGCTTTCAAAACGACTGTTTATTGTTCTGATTAGGGTTTTCCTTTAAGTTATTTCAAAATCTCTTCTCTGATTCTCGATGTTGTTTTATGACTTTACTATGTTCGAACTGTTTGTTATGCTTTCCTTCTACTTGAGTCAGCATGTTAAAACCCTAATTTCTTTTGGGTCTCAATCGAGTTCTGAAGCTGTTTGTTTAATGTGTGCTTGTTTGTTTAAATTCTTGCTTGACTTATCTGTTTACCATCTTTTGAATTCGATTGTTATTGAAAACCCTAGTTCTTTAGGTCTGAAATTATTTGTTTGAATACTTGATTGAAAGTTCTTGTTTCAGATTCTCTTTTCTTTATGTGACTTATTCTGATTTTTACTATCTTTCAACTCGACTATGGCTGAAACCTTAGCTTTTCAAAAAGTTTATTCGCCTGTTACTATGAGACCTTTACTTGTTTGACTCACTTCTTCACTTTGGCTATATGTATGAGCCCTGACTATCTATTGAATCATATGTTTATTGCTACTACTATTGTATGTTGTTTCTTTTGCCAATGTGCTTGGCCTCGCATGTCTATTGTCTTATGTTCACTCTGATATACTAAAGTGCAGAAGCATGTTTCTTCTTTGACTGGCCCTAATCGTGTGATTGATTTCAAAGCTTTTCTTTTATGAACCCTAATTTTACTCTCCTGTTTAGAATTGATTGATTCTTTTCCCTCTATTGTGATATTTTGCCTTACTGAATCTTTTTCCAAAATAAGCATATTTCTGTACTTAGACTTGATTACTTACTTAATGCTTGTAATACTCATTTTATGGAAATAATCAGTCTGTGTCTAAACTGATTTCTTTCCTTATTTGAATCTGTTACTACCCGTTAAATGGTGATTTCTTAATTAAAGGGAATCACTTGTATATTGGATTCTGACTGTTGATTGTTTCCATATTTGTATTAAAATTTTACTTATTACCCCTCCTTCACTCGTTTTCAAAAACTATAAATACCTTACACCCCTCTTCTTTCAGACGAACAAACCATTCGAGTTCAGAACACACACTTCACTCAAAACTCTCTCTTTTCTATGTTACTACTTGTGTTACTGTTTTGTCTAGACGGCTAAAAGCCAAGGCTAGACTGTGGAAATTTGCTTACTTTTCCTTTTCTGCATCCGCTTCTTACTGGTATGTCCTAGTTAATTTTCCAGCATCAACAACAATATGTTTCTTTACTATTTCCTTCACTTTTTCCTGTTTCCTGCTTGTGTTTAATCAAGTTACATTACCACACATGCTGTAATCTGCCCCTTCCTCTTCTAAATTAATGTTTTTCCTTATGTATGAACTCTGTTAGTCACTTAATATGACTTATGAATCCCAAACCCACATATCCCCTACGTGTTTGTATTCTTTGGTTGGTTTGAGGGCATGTCAGCATTAGACATTACTGTGCATGACCCAAACCTGACCCCCCTGGGGTCATATGCTTCATATCCCCTCTATGTGTTGTGTTCTCTGGCTGGTTTATGGGCATGCCAGAACTATCTACTGCTGTGTATGTCCAAACCTGACACCTCCTAGGGTCATATGCTCCCTGAAATGTATTCCCAAACCCCGGACCCCTTTGTATAAAAATGCCGATTCTATGTAGTGTTAGCTTTACTACTACTGTTTTCAAATTACCCTTACCTCTTACTATTCTCAATCCAGTTTTAAACAAATATCTGTTTCTGCACTTCCACTATACTCTTAGACTTAGGTTCTGACCCTCTTGTGTGAGCCATGCCTTGGACCCATGATCTCCCTCTGAACTTGGAGGCATAAGGGCTGGCCCTTCCACACTGTACTCATCTCTATCTAGTTATGCAAACTTGGGTGTAAGCACTGCCCGGAGCCCCTTGAGACCCTTAAGGAACTTTGACACACTCAAGTCTGAGAAAGGCTTTGAAACAAATGGCATTTGAGGTGGTTTATTCCATAACTCAGAGAGGAAGTCAAGAATCAGGCTTCCTCTGGTTGTAACTTCTTTTTTTACACTTTTCTGATGTAATTCATTATTTGGTCTATAATAAGTTGTAATAAACATTAGGGTTGGTTAGTGAAAAGGGCTGGGTAATTGTGCATGCTTAACTATTAGAAGGGTAGAGAACATGCCTATAGGACCTGTTTTCTGTATGATTAACTCAGCATTTAGATAATATGCCTATATGATTTGTTTTGAAGTCTGCATGTTTAACTCTGCATTTAGAGAACCTGTCTATAGGACCTGTTTTAAATTCTGGATTCAGATAACATGCCTATAGGATTTGTCTTAAATTCTGCATGTTTATTACCACACTTAGACACCATGCTCTTAGGATCTAAATGGTTATAATCCGACATCATATCCAATAGGTTAAAATAAGTACCTTTTCATAGAAATCATGCCTATAGGAATCTCAAGTAAATCCTACCTGCTTCATTTCACGTTCAACTAGATATTATGTCTATAGAATCTGAAACTAGTCTAGTCTAAAATCAGTTTAACTCATACTGTTCTGAACTAGTTTTTTAAACAACTCTCTCTCATCTTTTTAACACGGTTTAGAAAGCCTTCCTATAATATCTCAAATCGCTCGTTTTAAAATTGTTACTGCTTTGCCACATTCTGAATCAGTAATAGATATCATGTTTATAGGATCTCAGCAAACACTTAGGCAAGCCTTAGGTGACAACAATAAAAACTGAACCCGCCTTTGTTAATCAGTAATTGCTACAACCAACAGGCAGGCCTGATTCGAACTTCTTATCTAAGTTATGTAATAAACTGGTCTACCTCAATAATTAAAACTCCCCTTGCCTTAGTGCTTTAATTTCAGACCCTGACTATGTTTAATTCATGCTATTTATGTGCTTTGCTTGAGGAGGTATACATGAGCCTTTTAGTTGTTTACATGTTTCCCACAAATGTGCAGTCCTATGTGTGTTTGTGTGTCGCCTTAACTTTTTCACCTTTTTAAAAGTCAACCTTATATCCCTCCCTTTTAGGAATAGTAGTCCTAAGTTCCTCCAGGACTGATAGGAATGGGACGGGTAATAGCATGCAATAGTGGCCGAGACCAAATATTTGTAAAAATGCAACTTCTTCTCAAAATTCGCCCTTTAATTGTTCTTTCAAACTCTTATGTGTTTAAACTTAAATCCCCTACTATTTGAGCCTATACTTGTATATTTGCTAAATTGCACAAATTCACAAAAAACTGTCTGGCCGGGAACCACACTAGTGGATCCTGAGGGGTACCTAATACCTTCCCCTTAGGATAATTTTAAGCCCTTACCCTATCTCTGGTTATCAAACAAACTTAGTAGTGAACCTTATAGGTGTCCTAATACACCTTAAATCATTAGGTGGCGACTCTTCAAATGAAAAACCCAGTTCCTTAATGGAATATGTTGTCTTATACCCAAAATTTCATAAACCCTATTTTCCGATGTGACGAGGGAAAAAGGGGGCGCGACAGCATGGCAACTCTGCTGGGGATACTTAGGCTTTTACCACTTCAGATTGTTCTTGTGAATTTGTACCTCCTTATGAGCAATTACATGTTTAATTCCTTTAAGCATTTAATATCCTTTCCAACTGCAAAACTGACTTATCTTCTTCGTTTCTTTCCTTTATTGCTGCTTTAAATTATGTAACTGCTGTATTTATCGCTTTCTTAATGTGCAAATACGTGCCAATATATTTTAATTATTGCATAATCATACTCAACATCATACTTCACTCGTGCCAAACAAATACCATAGCAACGCTTATAATGAGTGGATGCGCTCTTCCTATATCATTACCCCTAAATTCGAACAAGCATATTTACGGTAAAACTAGTCAATCAGCGGTACATTCGACAGTTCCGTGCCTTCCCCCTTGAGTTGTCCGCTCAAGGGTACCAGTCTAGAACCCCATAGAAATCTTACTCTATTTAAATTGTGCATGTATCATGGTCAAACCTAGCCGGGTCAGTTATGTTATCCATATAATGATCCTTTAAGATAGTCTTGTCCAAAATCCACTGGGTTTCTCTAAACCCGAACGGACACCATCACGTTCTGTGAATTTATTTGGAGAACTAAATACTTCATGCTAATTGTTGGTGTTAAATAGTCGAGTCTGGTGGGGATAAGGGCCTAACCTTATTTGTCTTGCAAAAATATGAGGCACGAAGTCCCTAGATTCGGCATGGTCACAACATCCACCCAAGACTGCTAAGCTGGTGGAAAGATCTACACTTTAGTGATCAAACTCTCATCTGAAAATATCTGGGAAATCTACCATCCCTTCTGGAGATCTAACCTAACAACAAGATCGTAGAAGCTGCCATACTGTTTTGGGATTGTGAAAGGGGCTATATTCTTCTTTGGGGATATTAAAATGACACCCTTGCTAGAGGAGATAGGAGGATTGGCCGGTCTAGTGTGGGAAACTCCAGTTTTGTTAATGCTTGAGAACCGCAAGGGCAGGGGCTTCCTCAAAATGATGGGTATGAAGAAGAACCCAGAACGGACGTGCCTAAAGGAATCATACATCCCTTTTGACTATTTGTATGAAAGATACGGTTACATCAAATTCTACCGTACCTACCCTAACGAGTTCGCCATCACATCCTTTGGGCACATCCATTGAAGGGTTTTTGTCTTCATGTTTTGTTTCCTGGGTCTGATCGTGTTTCTGATGAAGAAAGCGAGAATCCATACCAGGTTTGCTATGGTAAATAAGACCCTAATAGAATGGATTGGTGGACAGCCATTCAACATCGTGCCCATGATCATTGCAGACATATACCGAGCCTTAAAGAAGTGTCAACAAGGAGCAAAACACTTCGAAGGTTGCAATTTACTACTTCAACTCTGGCTCATGGAACATCTCTAAAAGGGCGAATACCGACAAAAGATTCAGCGAAGGGACTGGGATGATCACATCGCTTTCCATCATCCAAAGCAAATGAATTACATCCCCGATATGTTCGCTCAACCGGAGGATGTCAAAGGATGGGTTGAGTTATTTGATAATCTGGCAGAAGAACAGGTTCAATGGATGTCCAAGTGGTTTCCAACCGAAGAGTTCATCGCCCGATTCTGAGATGCACCTTTCCTGATACTGATCGGTCTAAGAGGAACATATCCTTATGTCCCTCTCCGAGTTATGAGGCAAGCTGGCAGGAAGCAGGTTATACCCAGGGTCAACAAGATGAGTCATTTCCGGGCTGACTTCCAGAATGATGACAGCCCTTACAAGTTCCAAGCTCAGCATATGTGGCACTGCAAGATAATAATGGGGAGAGATACCATCGAGCCAGATATGTATCATGTTGGTTGCGCTCCTTTCTACTCAGGTTGGTTGGAAGACAATCATGATGGTCTGGGCCAGCCAGGGTTTGCTCGAGGTCACAGGATTATAGATGAAGGGGCCGAGGCACAAGTCAAATACAACCAACTGTGCAAAAGGATCTGAGAGTACGAAAGAGAACACCGCGAGACAAAAGAGTCCAACCAGAAGCTAATTGAGGAGTGGAAGGACATGACTGTCAGCGCTAACAAGCAACTGGGGTACTTCGAGCGAGGCATAGTGGAGTTGGAGAAAAGTTTCTCAAGAGGGTCAAAGACTGCCAAAATGCTGAAGGAACCGAAGACGGACATCTAGCTAGGGCCTACCTATTGCTGGGACTTCACGAGTTGGGAAGGCTGTTCGACGGAGCCAAGGATGCCGAATCTAGGGAAGGTCCTTTTGGAACCAAATAGATAGGAGTTTATCTTTTCGCTTTATAAAATGTAATAAGGCCAAGGTCCATTAGTGACTTTTTATTTACTGTTTATTTAGTGTCAATTTGGTATTCGTCTACTTTTTTATCAATAAAATGAGGCATTTAGCATCCTTAATTCTCCAAATCAATTTGTCACTAGGCCCACCTCAGGCATAAAGAGGTCCCCAAATTAGGACACGATTTACATTCCTGCACTATGTGTTTAAATACTGCAATACTCTTTATGATCCTCACTAACTTGCTTACCTTTTTGTTTTTACTTTTTGTTTTATTATTCCCCTCCCCCAAAGGTTAGTTCGTGCACTTTGGCAACATCATCCTATTCCACGAGATCCAAGGGCCCTCCACCCACTCCTCCTCTTAGTCCTGTCAAAAACAAGAACAAAGGCTAGATGGAAGATTTGAACAACATCAGAAAGGAGAATTCAACTGGACGGGTAGAGGCCATTAATGGTCATGGTACTCAGGTTCCTAAAGAAAATGTATCCCAACTTGAACAGAAATTGCTGAAATTCCAGGAAGAGCTCGATCAAGTCCGGAATCTGGCAAGCCTGTCATTTTCCCTCAGCACCCCAGATATCACCTTTCCCAATACTCAAAACCCTACACCACCTCAAACCATCCCGAAGCAACAGAATCATCCCGCTCCTCACACTATTTCACCAAAGATCCAATGCAACACCTGCCATACCTCAAACAACACCCCGTTACTCATCCTAGAACTCCAAAACTCCACAAATGACCACTTCCACAACCACCATAACACCCCTATCTACGTGGAGACCATGCCACACTCCACCCAACCTATCTCAAGCACACCCGAGTCTAGTGATAAAGACTTGCTCATTAGGAACCTGGTTGAGGAACTTAAGAAATTGACTAGCCGGATTCAAGGCGTTGAAGGAAGCAAGGGAATTGAGGGGCTGAACTATGAAGATCTTTGCATACAGCCCGATGTTGAACTGCCCGAGAGCTACAAACCTCCGAAGTTCCAAATGTTTGACGGTACAGGTGATCCAAGGGTCCGTTTGAGGACGTATTGTGACAAGCTGGTTGGAGTAGGGAAAGACGAGAGAATCCGCTTGAAGTTGTTCATGAGGAGTTTGAAAGGAGATGTGTTATCTTGGTACATCAGCCAAGATCCAAAGAAGTGATCAAGCTGGGTAAGCATGGCATCTGACTTTATGGACAGGTTCAGGTTTAACATAGAGAATGCGCCGGATGTGTTCTATATTCAGAATCTAAAGAAGAAGCCTACAGAAACATTTCGTGAGTATGCTACTCGCTAGAGGTCCGAAGCTACTAAGGTCAGACCTGCCTTAGATGAGGAACAAATGAACAAATTCTTTATCCGGGCCCAAGACCCGCAATACTATGAACGACTAATAATGATTGAAGGCCACAAATTTTCTGACATTATCAAACTGGGTGAAAGAAATGAAGAAGGTATCAAAAGTGGTATGGTTATAAATTTCTAGGCCTTGCAAGCTACAAATAAGGCTTTACAGTCCGGTGGTGTGTCCAAGAAAAGGGACGTAGAAGCTGTAATGGTTGCACAAAGGACCAAATCCCCTATCAAGTACCAAACTTACCCCAATACCTCCACTCACATATCAGCCTACTCCGAACTACCAAGCACCATCACCCTCCTACCAAGCTCCACCACCCACTTATCAATCACCTCCACCTCTGACATATCAACCTACTTCACCCAGATACTTCCAACCCGCTCATGTCTACCCAACCTATAATACTCAACCATCCCACTATCAATCACCTTCTGTACGTCAAAACTTCCTTAGACCCCGACCTATTTTGATCGCAGACCTCCAAAATAATATACGGACATTGCTGAACCCATTGACTAGTTGTACGAGAGACTCAAAGCTACTGGTTATTTCACCCCCATCCCTGCTGCAACCCCTGAGAACCCTTCTCAGTGGGTTAACCCAAACAAATCCTGTGCATACCACTCCGGCATGAAAGGGTACACCATCGATGAATGTCATTCCTTGAAAGACAAGATCCAGTCTTTAATTCATAACAAGATTATTATGGCAAAGGAACCCGCTCCAAATGCCCGCAACAACCCTCTGCCAGACCATAAGGGTGGAGGTATCCACATGATTGAAATAGAGGATGATTGGGATCCCGAGGGATCAATGAGGTTGATCACAAAAGGTGATGACCCAAAGAAGCCAATAGTTACTCTCAATCCAATCATAGTCCAAATTCAACCATCTGAGGACATTGAGGTGAACTTGTCTGTACCACTTGAATTTGAAGCAACATCGTCCGCAAAAACACCAGCACCAATTGAGGTCGAATTCATGTCTTCGGCAAATGCACCTACACCATTTGAAGTTGCAGTTTTACCACCCAAGGCACGTGCTCCATTCGGAGTAAGGATAACCACACCGATCCTAGTGGCAATGTTGACCATGACACCATTCCATACAAAGGTTTTACCCTGGGATTATACAAGCCGAGGCAAGAAGGAAAGACAAGGTCAGGTTCGAAGAGACCGTTGTAGTATAGGGTATGATAAGAACTGGTAGAGTCTATACCCCTAAACATCTAGCTGAGCCAAGCAAGCAGGCCTCCAATGGTCCACCTCTCATTGAGACGGGTCCAGACGATCTTTGGAGAAAGATACAGGCCAAGGAATACTCAATCATCGACCAGTTGAACAAAATACCAGCGCAAATCTCCATTTTTGCTTTGCTACAAAATTCTGAGGACACAAGAATGCTCTGTTAAAGGTGCTGAGTGAAGCATACATGCCAAGTAACATCACTGGCAGAGAAATGGCTAACATGGTAGGACAAGTTCTGGAAACCCATAAGATCACCTTTCATCAAGATGAGCTGCCACCTGAAGGGCTGGGGCACAACAAGGCGCTGCACATCACCATGCAATACGAGAATTATTTCATCACCAGAATCCTGATCGATGGAGGTTCCAATCTCAATATTTGTCCACCGGTAACACTCAAGAAGCTGGGTAGAGGACTGCATGAGATAAAAATGGAGCAATCAATGTGAAAGCCTTCGATGGTTCGCAGAGGTCCACTATTGGTGAGATTGTCCTATGCTTGCAAATGGGACCAACATGGTTCGATGTCGATTTTCAGGTGATA